>NC_092767.1:72631121-72843621 GCF_047496795.1 Chiloscyllium punctatum
CCCAGCAGCCACCCCAGAAGGGGTAGCACATACCCCATTGCTCACTCCCCACTCCCCCCTCCCTATGACCCCTCACCTCTCCCCACCCCGTGACCTCTCACCTCTCCCCCAACCTCCGAGACCTCTCACCTGTCCCCCCCGTGACCTCTCACATCACACCCCTCCCCATGACCTCTCACCTCTGACCCGAGATCTCTCACCTCTCCCCCTCCTCTGTGACCTCTCACCTCTCCCCGTGACCTCTCACCTCTCCCCCAACCTCCGAGACCTCTCACCGGTCCCCCCTCTCTGTGACCTCTCACATCACACCCCTCCCCACGATCTCTCACCTCTCCCCATGACCTCTCACCTCTCTCCCTCCTCCATGACCTCTCACCCGAGGTCTCTCACCTCTCCCCCTCCTCTGTGACCTCTCACCTCTCGGCTGGTCAGGATGTGCCTGGCCAGCTTCACTTTGGCGAAGTTCCCTTTGCCGATGGTGCGAAGGAGCCGGTAATTCCCGATGTGGGGCTGTTCGTCGGTGCAGGAGGCGATGGAATTCCGGCAGCGTGCCCCCAGGGACCGGCTCGACCACGTGGACCCCCTCTCGGAGCGGTTCTCCATGTGTGAGGAATGCTGCACAGGCAAAAGGGGAACACCCTGGTTAGATTCCCATCACCATCCATACCCCAAAAACAGGACATCCTGCATTTAATCATCATTTGCATTTACGTAGCACCTTGATCACCTTTCTGCAGGAAGCATCTACCAACAAAAACCAAGCCTCATGAGAGCTGAAGGCCAAATGCTCATAGGGGGAGATTGTCTTGAAGGGAGGGGTAGTGGAGAGGGGAAGGGTGAGTCACAGTCACAGGAGTCTTACAGCACGGAAACAGACCCTTCGGCCCAACTCCTCCATGCCGACCAAATATCCCAATCTAACCTAATCCTATTTGCCAGCACCTGGCCCATATCCCTCCAAACCCTTCCTATTCATGTACCCATCCAGATGCCTTTTAAATGCTGTAATTGTACCAGCCTCCACCACTTCCTCTGGTAGCTCATTCCATACACGTACCACCCTCTGTGTGAACAAGTTGCCCCTTAGGTCTCTTTTATATCTTTCCCCTCTCACCCTAAACCTATGCCCTCTAGTTCTGGACTCCCCCACCCCAGGGAAGAGACCTTGTCTATTTATCCTATCCATGCCCCTCGTGATTTTATAAACCTCTATAAGGTCACCCCTCAGCCTCCGACGCTCCAGGGAAAACAGCCCCAGCCTGTTCAGTCTCTCCCTGTAGCTCAAATCCTCCAACCCTGGCAACATCCTTGTAAATCTTTTCTAAACCCTTTCAAGTTTCACAACATCCTTCCGAAGGGAGGATGCAATTTGCTCCTTTCGGAAACGCCGACATTTCAAACCCAGTGCGACTGGATCCCTCCCTGTCACCCCAAACCCCACATTTTTAAACGTGTTCCCCACCTCCCCCCTTCTCCTGTCAGAGCCCGCCCTCACCATTTTACCTTGAAACAGTCGAAAACTGCGATGTACAAACCAAACACAGAGATAAGGCGCTGTCACGCGCAGGAAGTTGGGCGGATGTTACTTATTTCGGACACCCGGCAAGCGCAATCCCCGTCGCTCGCAGCCCCCCCCCCCCCCCCCCCCAGCAATCCCAGAGACTGTCGGTATGGCAGACATGGTCTCAATCTGCCAAAACTCCATGCCTTAACCCTCAGACTAGGCCTGAACCCTACAGTGCTGCCCAGTTCACCGGAAAAAGTTATCCCTGATTGCTCGGTCTTCCTCCCACTGCCCTCCTCATACTCCCTCAGCTCGATGACCTTCTCCGGAGATAAGATTAACTTTTTGTTTGGCAGAGTTAACCTTTCGAATCCAGTGACCCTCCTTCCGGACTCTGCTTGCTTGCTTGCTTTCTCTCTCTCTCTCTCCACAGATGCTGCCAGACCTGCTGAGTTTCTCCAGCTTTTTTAAAAATTAATTCATGGGATGAAGGCATCACTGGCTGGGTCAGCATTAGTTGCCCCAGAGGGCAGTTAAGAGTCAACCCCATTGCTGTGGGTCTGGAGTCACGTGTAGGCCCAGACCAGGTAAGGATGGCAGTTTCCCTCCCTAAAGGACATTACTGACCCAGATGGGTTTGTCCCTAACAATCACTAATGATCTTCATTTGGGCTGGTAGGCGTCTCAGAGGTTAGCGCTGCTGCCTCACAGCACCAGGGACTCAGGTTCGATTCCACCCTCGGGTGACTGTGTGTGTGTGGAGTTTGCACATTCTCCCTGTGTCTGCGTGGGTTTCCTCCAGATGCTCTGTTTTCGTCTCACAGTCCAAAGATGTGCAGGTTAGGGTGAATTGGCCATGCTAATTGCCCATAGTGTTAGGTGCATTAGTCAGAGGGAAATGGGTCTGGGTGAGTTATCCTTCAGAGGGTCGGTGTAGACTTGTTGGGTTGAAGGGCCTGTTTCCACACTGTCGGGATTCTAATCTAATCAGACTCTTAATTCCAGATTTTATTTAATTCAAATTCCACCGGCTGCTTTGGCAGGATTTGAACCTAGATCCCCAGAACATTCCCTCGGTCTTTGGAACACGAAGAACCGAAAGAACGGCAGACACTGGAAATCAGTAACAGAAATTGTTGGAAAAGCTCAGCAGGTCTGGCAGCATCTGTGGAGAGAAATGAGAGTGACCTTTCCTCAGAATAATTCTGCTGTGACTAGTCTCTGACTAAATGTCACTGGACCCAAAACATTAACTGATTTCTCTCCACAGATGCTGCCAGACTTGTTGAGCTTTCACAGCAATTTGTTTTTGTCTTTGGATTAACAGTCCAACGATAATAACACTAGACCATCACCTCCCCTTATAAACGTTCAATTTAATATTCTTGGTTCAGATGTCCAGCATCTGAAGTTCTTCACTTTATATCAATGCCACGTTTCGCCCCTAGCTTGGACTTGGGGTCATTGTTTCGCCGCACATCCTGGGCTTGTACTCACTTTCAGATTGTTGTTAGAATTTCTGACAAGGGAGGACCAGCTTTATTTTAAAAAGCCAACAATAACACAAGTTGCTGGAAAAGCTCAGCAGGTCCGGCAGCAGGTGCGGAGAGAAATCAGAGTTAACGCTTCGGGTGACCCTTCCTCAGAACTGGACCTGAAAGGTCAACTGATTTCTCTCTCCATCGACTGCTGACAGACCTGCTGAGCTTTTCCAGAAATTTCTGATGATTTCCAGTATCCACAGTTCTTTCGTTGAAGATATATCTTCAAGAAATCCACAAAACTAGTGTTTCCTGCTTTTCACCCCCCTGTTTCAATCTTCACATCTTTTAATAGAATTCCTACAGTGTGGAAACAGGCCCTTCGGCCCAACAGGTCCACACTGACCCTCTGAAGAGTAACCCATCCAGACTCATTCCCCTCCCTACCCTATTACTCTATACTTAGCTCTGACTACCCTACACACTACGGGACAATTTAGCACGGCCAATCCACCCTAACCTGCACATCCCTGGACACTACGGGACAATTTAGCACGGCCAATCCACCCTAACCTGCACATCCCTGGACACTACGGGACAATTTAGCACGGCCAATCCACCCTAACCTGCACATCCCAGGGCACTATGGGACAGTTTAGCACGGTCAATCCACCCTGACCTGTATATCTTGAGACTGTGGGAGGAAACCGGAGCACCCAGAGGAAACCCACACAGACATGGGGAGAATGTGCAAACTCCACACAGTCAGTCGCCAGAGACTGGAATCGAACCCAGGTCCCTGGCGCTGTGAGGCAGCAGTGCTAACCACTGGGCCACCGTGCTTTTCCAGTTTTGTGCTTACAATCTGCCCCAACCCCCTCCTGAATCACATGGATCAGTCCACTCTCTTAGGACAGCGCTCTGGGGAGTTCGACTGACATCTGTTAACGGGAAGCCAACGAGTCTATAATTAATGACGGCATCTCAAGGACATGTGACTGATTAGGGAGAGCCAGCCGAGATTTGTCAAGGATCCTGATAAACCTAATTGAACCTTTTATTGTGAAGAGGTTATTGAAATAGTGGGTGGGAGAGGAATGTCACTGGGCATTATTTACACAGACTTGCGGGGAGGTGTGTGATTAAGTTCTTGTGAAGAGATCAGGGGAGGGGGGAGCGTGAAATTGGGCCTCAGGCAACTGAAGGCAGATTGCTAACCTGATTAGCGACTAGGTGAGGGACAGTAAACAGGGGAGTGTGGGTTAGCTCCTCACACAGACGAGCATGGAAACAGGCCAAGTCAACCATGCTGACCAAAGTCCCCAAACTGAACCAGTCCCACTTACTTGCGTTGTTATTTTCTTCATTCACAGGATGAAGGTGATGTTGGCTAGACTAACATTGATTGCCCAGTTACTCAGAAGGGAGTTAAGAGACAACCACGTTGTCCAGAGTCTGGAATCACATGTAGGCCCAGACCAGGTAAGAATGGTGGTTTCCTTCCCTGAAGGACATTAGTATATGACCCTCTAAACCTTTCCTATCCATGTGCCTGTCCAAATGTCTTTTAAATGTTGTAACTGTACCCACATCTGTCGCTTCCTCTGGCCCTTCAGCCCAACTCATCCATTCCAACCAGCCTTCCTCAACTGAACTAGGCCCACCTGCCAGCACTTCGCCCATACCCCTCCAAATCCTTCCTATTCATATACCCATCCAGATGCCTTTTAAATGCTTTAATTGTACCAGCCTCCACCACTTCCTCTGGCAGCTCATTCTATACATGTACCACCCTCTGTGTGAAAAAGTTGCTCCTTTTTATATCTTTCCCCTCTCACCCTAAACCTATGCCCTCTAGTTCTGAACTCCCCCACCCCAGGGAAAAGACTTTGCCTATTTACCCTATCCATGCCCCTCATGATTTTGTAAACCTCTATAAGGTCACCCCTCAGCCACCAACGCTCCAGGGAAAACAGCCCTTTTAAATGTTGTAATTGTACCAGCCTCCACCACTTCCTCTGGCAGCTCATTCCATACACATACCACCCTCTGTGTGAAAAAGTTGCCCCATAGGTCTCTTTTATATCTTTCCCCTCTCACCCTATGCCCTCTAGTTCTGGACTCCCCGATCCCAGGGAAAAGACTTTGCCTATTTACCCTATCCATGCCCCTCATGATTTTATAAACCTCTATAAGGTCACCCCTCAGCCTCCGACGCTCCAGGGAAAACAGCCCCAGCCTGTTCAACCTCTCCCTATAGCTCAAATCCTCCAATCCTGATAACATCATTGTAAATCTTTTCTGAACCCTTTCAAGTTTCACAACATCTTTCCAATAGGAAGGAGACCAGAATTGCACACAATATTCCAACAGTGGCCTAACCAATGTCCTGTACAGCTGCAACATGACCTCTCAACTCCTGTACTCAATACTCTGACCAATAAAGGGAGGAAAGTCCAATCGACCATAATCCCAAACTAAACTAGTCCCATCTGCCTTCTCCTGGCCCACATCCCCATGACCTTCTACACCTCTATAAGGTCACCCCCTCCACCTCCAATGCTCCAATGGTAAAAATCCCCAAAATGTTGAAAATTACGAGGGGCATGGATAAGGTGAATTGCAAAAGGTCATTTTTCCCCAAGGGTGGGCATGTCCGAAACGAGAGGGTGTAGGTTTAAGGTGAGAGTGGAAAGATTTAAAAGGGACTTGAAGGGTAACCTTTTCACACAGAGGGTGGTACGTGTATGGAATGAGCTGCCAGAGGAAGTGGTGGAGGCTGGTACAATTACAACATTTAAAAGGCATCTGGATGGGTATATGAATAGGAAGGGTTTGGAGGGATATGGGCCGGGTGCTGGCGAATGGGACTAGACTAGGTTAGGATATCTGGTCAGCATGGACGAGATGGACCAAAAGGTCTGTTTCCGTGCTGTATATCTCTATGACTCTATGAGTGGTTGGACTGATGGGTCTGTTTCAATGCTGAGTGGCTGTGTGTCGATGCTGCATTCAGCTCCACCCAGCTTGGCAATGGTCTCCCAGTCTTGGAGGTGGAGAATCAGATAGACAAGGGAGAGATCCTGCTGGAGACCGATGGGTTATCGTCGGTTCGTGACAGCTGCAACTTTGCCAAACACCCACCTCTCCAGTTCAAATTAACTGTAGTTTGCAATAAAGGGAAGTCAGAGACAGTGAGGACTGCAGATGTTGGAGAGTCAGAGTCAAAGAGTGTGGTGCTGGAAAAGCACAGCAGGTCAGGCAGCGTCCGAGGGGTAGGAGAATCGACATTTTGGGCAAGAGCCCTTCATCAGAAATGAAGACTCTCCTGCTCCTTGGATGCTGCCTGACCTGCTGTGCTTTTCCAGCACCACTCTGATCCTGATTTTTAACTTTGTCCACCCTAGTCCAACACCAGTTCCTCCAAATCAGTTCCAACAACACCTTATACAATTCACCCCTCGCCTTTTCTCCACTGCCGTTACACTCTAAGTAGAAAAGTGAGGTTTGCTCCCGTATATGTCCCCATACGGTATCGTAATAATAGGGACAAAACTGGCCAAGAAGATATTTGCCCCCCACCCCCCTCCAGATCAGGCGCAACCTGCCCGCCCCCCGCGCAGAACAGGTCACCTCTTCCCCAGAAGACATCCCAAAGACAATCCAAAAACAAAACCATTGTACCCCCACATCTGGGGTGAGGCGAGGGGGAGGGGGAGATGGCAGACGCGGTCTGAGTTTTAACACTGCTTCAGGAGGTACCCATCAATCTGTTCAGAGATGCCATTACACACACCCTCTGGAGCAGGTGGGATGTGAACTCCTGCTCCAGAGGTGGGGACTCTACCACCACAGCGTAGGAGGACCCCTGTACTGGGGCCTGGTTAGCTCAGTGGGCTGGACGGCCCGTTTGCAAGGCAGAGTGGGAAATGGATTCCCGACGTTGGCGAATTGGAGGCCGTGCGTTAGGGTTGGGCAAGGGTGTGTGTTCCTGACACCTTCACGTCATTCATTGGCTCACGCCCTTCCGCCACAGATGTTTGCATTTAGTTAGCGCCGTGAGGATGAGTCAAGTGGTCCAAGGGAAGGCCAAAGCCCAGCCGTCAAAACTTTAAGGCCATTAGCCACAGAAGCAGGAAGCGAGGCGGAGAACCTTTCGTCTGGTTTTGGATAGCAGCGAGTTGATGGAGACCTGGGAAGGTCATGCCTGAAGGGAGGGGAGCGGAAGCCGATTCTAAAACAACTTCCGAGGGGGATTCGGACACGGATTCAGACATAGCTGCTTCAGAGGGTTATCACCGAGGGGATGGCCCCATTGGCACCTTTCTGTGGATATTTTCAGGAGCAGTGTAGGATCACGAGGGGACAGCTCCAGAGGGACAACCCATCCATCTCATTAACTCTTCATTCTTTCTCAAGTATTCATCCAGCTGTCCCCTTTTGAAAGTTCCTCCTGTACCGGGAGACGGTGTGTTCCAGAATAGTCTGCAGAGTTTAAACGTACCCCCTGCCTCGATTAAACCTGTCCCCACACCCCCATCTCGGATTCTGATAAAGCCCTGGCTTTGAGTGAAGCCCTTTTACAGCAAGGTGCTACTGAAACGCAAATCTCTTCTGGAGAAGCAGGCCAAGGAGTTGTGGAGAAAGTGTCACATCCCAACTTCGAGACCAATAACCCTCTCCCCGACCTGCACCGCGTCCCGACTGTCCCATGCTCCGTGTCCTGGAAAAAGATTTAAATTGAATCCTCTCCCACAGGTCCCAGGGACAAAGCTCACTTTGCTCATAAAACCCATGGTCTGAGGCCATTAGCAATTGGCCACTGAGCGTTGGTTGAGGCCGAAGCGTTGACCAATTTCCAGAAGGAGTTAGACATTGCGACTAGGGCTCAGGGGATCAAAGGGAATGGGGGAGAAAGTGGGAACAGAGGAGGGATTCAGATGGTCAGCCACAGTCCTTCAATGGAGGGTGGCGCTGTGTGTCTCAGTGGTTAGCACTGCTGCTTCACAGCACCAGGGACCCGGGTTCGATTCCCGCCTCGGGTGACCGTCTGTGTGGAGTTTGCACGTTCTCCCAGTGTCTGTGTGGGTTTCCTCCGACAGTCCAAAGATGTGCAGGTTAGGGGGGATTGGTCGTGCTAAATTGCCCCATAGTGCCCAGGGAAGTGCAAGTTAGGGTGGATTGGCCATGCTAAATTGCCCCATAGCGTCCAGGGATGTGCAGGTTAGGGTGGATTGGCCGTGCTAAATTGTCCCCTAGTGTCCAGGGATGTGCAGGTTAGGGTGGATTGGCCATGCTAAATTGTCCCCTAGTGCCCAGGGATGTGCAGGTTAGGGTGGATTGGCCATGCTAAATTGTCCCCTAGTGTCCAGGGATGTGCAGGTTAGGGTGGATTGGCCGTGCTTATCTTTCTATTTTCATTTAATTCATGCACAGGGTAGGGTTGCTCTGGCTAGGCCTAGCATCCATTGCTCAGAGTCAACCCCATCACTGTGGGTCTGGAGTCACGTATAGGTCAGGCCAGGTAAGGAAGGCAGTTTCCTTCCCTGAAGGACATTAGTGAACCAGATGGGGTTTTCTGACAATGGATTCATAGTTATCGTTGGACGCTTAATTCCACAGCTTTTCACCAAATTCGAACCCCTTGCAGGATTTGAACCTGACTCCCCGGAAAATTAGCCGGGTCTTCGGATTAACGGAAAACACCACTGGGTCGCCTGCTTCCCAATTATACAGAGATTGACGGGCAAGAGGAGATTCCGAAATGTCATCAGGGAACTGGAACACAAACAGCAATTACTTGGACAAAGGCTTCTCTCTCTCGCTCTCTCTCTGGAACGCTACAAAGCAACACTGTTCCTGTGACTGTACCCGGGACTCCGTCTATCTCCGGGAATTCCCTTCTCTCTTTCATCGAGAATCCATCCACACAGTCGCGCTGGCTTTGACCAAATCACCATCACCCAGACTACCTCACGGCTTCTCCTGGTCTCAGCAACACCCCAACCTTAAATCTTCTCAAGTCCCCTCGTGACCTATGACCTTCCAAAATCTCCACCTAGCTCAAATGCCAGCTCCCATGACACTCTGACCAGCATCTTAAATGCCTCCACCTGCCCCCGCCCCCATGACATACACCATAAACCGGATCCATCGGAAATTGACCCCATTGCTGGGATCTTACCGTGCGCAATTTGGCAAACGCGTCCGTGGGCAAAATGTCGAGCGTTGACATAGCGCCTTTCACGGCCTTGGGACCGCCCAGAGGCCTTTTCCAGGCAGTGACACACACAGGCACACTGCAGGAAATTAGGCAGCCAATCAATGCACAGCAAGATCCCACAAACAGAAACGTGAGTATCTGCAGATAATCTATTCATCTTTGAAAAGAAAAGTGTGGACTGGGAGGTAGATATCAGGCAGGAAAATGGGGGGTGGGAGAGGGGAGGGGAACTCGCTTGCTCCTCTTTGAAAGGTTGGCATGGTACTTTGATTGAAGAGGGTACCTCAGTGAACCATCATGGCCTCGGACAGTGCAGCATTCTCTCAGTAATGGACAGGATTTGAACATCTTCGGCAGTGTGGCTTCAGGATCCTCTAAGTCAAGAGGCCTGGAGTAAGCAGCCGTGTCTGGTTAAACACCTTAAACTGTTTATTCAACTGCGGGAAAAACAGAGAGGCCATTGTGGGCTTACTTTGTAGGAGCCAAGTAGCGTTTTATGAATGAAAGCTTTTTCTCCCTCCGCCTCGTTACCACAGCGTTAATGGAGAACACTCCCCTGAGGAGAATATTGCACGATCTTAAGCCTGAGGCCTACCTGCCTTCAGACACACACACTCCCGGGAACATGTACCTCTGGCAGCCTGGGGAGATGGTATTGATCTTCCATTTGGCTCCCCGGCAAGACAAAAATATGCCACTCAATAAATCAATGAGCGTGCTTAGTTTGTCGATCGATAGGGCTTTTAACAGGGCCTACTAAATCGCCATGGCAACTGGCCCAGGCAGACATTTTAGCCCATTTAACGGAGACCAGGTGCCACAAGGTGAAAGCTAACCATATAGCAAATCCCAATCCCTGTCCATTCTTTCTGCAAACGTTGAAACCATTTATATATTTTTTCTGGGATACGTGCAGCCGAGAGACATCAAGCCCGCCAGTGAGACTGTGAGGTCGTTAAAGGGGTGCATCACCCCTGTCCGTACTTCCCCCACCCCCCCCCCCCATGCCATGCACTTTGAGGAGATGATGCTACTTTCAGGGGTGGGGTGGAACGGTGGGTAACGTTCGCTCGCTCTCAGTCACTCAAAAGGGTCTCGGAAGAGCATAAGAAATGATGAGGGAAGGTCAGCAAGTTGAGGGAACAGGGCCATCCCCAGCGGGAACGGAAATGGCTGCCACCAAAAGCCATGTGGTGACCCTGCTCCCCAATGATATTCACTTCTCTCTGGCCCTGTGACCTCAGCAACCCTTCGCAATCGCCAGACTCCTCCAGACTCTCCCCGATTTCTAGCGCTCTGCTAGCAGAAGGGACTTGGGCCTCAGGATCTGGCACTGTGTCCCTAAACCCTTTCCACCCGTCTTCTCTTTCAAGGGGAACTCAACAGGGAGGTGATGGCCTAGTGGCATCATCACGGACTGTTACTAAAGGTGACCCAGCTCACGTTCCGGGGTGCTGGGGTCGAATCCCACCACGGCAGTTGGTGGAATTGGAATTCAATAGAAATCTGGAATTAAGAGTCTAATGATGATCAGGAATCCATTGTTGGAAAAAATCCATCTGGTTCACTGATGTCCTTTAGGGAAGGAAACAGCCATCCTTACCTGGTCTGGGCCTACAGGTGACTCCAGATCCACAGCAATGGGGTTGATTCTTAACTGCCCCCCGGGCAATTAGGGATGGGCAATAAATGCTGAGCCCAGCCAGAGACATCCCATGAATGAATTTTTAAAAAAAATCTTCCCCATTGAGTCTCCATTATATTAATTTACCCACAATGCCCTTACAGAGGGGGCTCTGACCCATCAACACTGAAGCAACGGTGATATATTTCCAAGTTGGGATGATGAGTGGCTTGGAGGGGAAGCTGAAGGTGATGGTGTTCCCTATATCCACTGCCCTTGACCTTCTACATGGAAGTGGTCATGGGTTTGGAAGGTGCTGTCTGAGGATCTTTGGTGAATTTTGTGTAGATGGTTCACACTGCTGCTACTGCGCATCAGTGGTAGGGGGAGTAGATGTTTGTGGATGTGGGGCCAATCAAGCGGGGGCTGCTTTGTCCTGGATGGTGTCGAGCTTCTTGAGTGTTGTTGGAGCTGCCCCCATCCAGGGCAAAGTGGGGAGTATTCCATCGCATTCCTGACCTGTGCCTTGTAGATGGTGGGACAGGCTTTGGGGAGTCAGGAGGTGAGTTACTCACTGCAGGATTCCCAGCCTCTGACCTGCCCTTCTCACTTTCGGTCTGAAACATCAAAACTGGTTTGGGAATGTCCCAATGAAGCACCCCAGAATGCTGAGCATCAAAAGGCACTGATTGGTTCATGTCGACCTTTGCCAATGAGGAACTTGGTCGTAACTGATCTATAATCAAACTTCTGTCTGACTCCCATCACAGTGGGCACCAACACATCATTCCTTTGAGGGTCATCAACACAACTCACAGTCTCCAACTGTTAAAACTCAGGCCCCATTCACCCTTTCAGGGGGTTGTTAAAGATCCCACGGCCTCCTTGTCTTAGAGGTGTCAAGACTTGTCCTCGGTGGCTTGGCTCATATTTATTCCTCCACCGACCGAGATGCGGTTACTATCACATCGGTACGTGAGAGAGCTCGCTTTGCATAAATTGTCTGTCACATGACAACAGCAACTCAAAGATCCCTGGCCTTGCGCCAAGCACTTGCAATTTAGCAACGGTTAAAATAACGCACAAGCGATGACAGTGGTTATTTTGATAAACAATTATCCCATATTTCTCCCAGAATCCCTACAGTGTGGAAACAGGCCATTCGGCCCATCAAGTCCACAATGATCCTCCAAAAAGCCTCCCATCCAGACCCACCCTACCCTTGCATTTCCCATGGCTAACTCACCTAGCCTGCACACCCCTGGGACAATTTAGCATGGCCAATCCACCCTGACCTGCACATCTTTGGACTGTGGGAGGAAACCGGAGCACCCGGAGGAAATCCACACAGACACGGGGAGAATGTGCAAACTCCACACAGACAGTCACCTGAGGGTGGGATTAACCCAGGTCCCTGGTGCTGAGACAGCAGGGCTAACCACTGAGCCACCACACCTCCTCTATACCTTTTTTTTATATCTTCATCTGCTGGTGCTGCTCTGTACAGCAGCTACAAGTGGACACTATATGCAGATGACTCTTTCAAAACAGTACAACACAACAGAGACCACACCTCAATAACTCATTGCCTGCGAGTTCTCTGGACGTCTAGAGTTCCTCCTATTGTTTCTTTAGACAATGGGGAGGAGTGGGAATCATCACAGTTTTTTTTAAAAAAGCTTCCCTACCCAGCGATGTTGAAATAATCCTTGCAGTATCGCAGACCAACCACCTTCAAAACAGAACACGGACCTGCAACTTGGTGGTTTATCAACCAAAGTGGGAACCACACAAGATTTTTAAAAAAACACGAAAGACAGTTGAAAATGCAAACCAATACAGACCAGGCCAGGGCAGGCCTGACTCTCCAGCAACAGCATGTCTCGCAAAGTGTCTTCGGGGGTCACCTCAAGGTCTATGAGTGGGGTACTGTCATTTGTGTACAGAGACGGTCTGTCCACCACATTGTTGAGCAATGCCACCGATGGGTTGTAGTGCTGCTATGATTCCCATTCAGGAACCTTGGCAGGATAGCTCAGTGGTTAGCACTGCAGCCTCACAGCGCCAGGTTCAATTCCAGCCTTGGGCAACTGTCTGTGGGGAGTTTGCACATTCTCCCCGTGACTGCGTGGGTGTGCTCCCACAGTCCAAAGATGTGCAGGTCAGGGTGAATTGGCCGTGCTAAATTGCCCATAGTGCTAGGTGCATTAGTCAGAGGGAAATAAGTCTGGGTGGGTTACTCTTCAGAGGGTCGGTGTGGACTGGTTGGGCTGAAGGGCCTGTTTCCACACTGTAGGGAATCTAATCTAATCTAAAACCCTCTATGTAAAATATTTGTTCAAGTCTTTTTTAAATCCTTCTCCGCTCGCCTTAAAAATGTGACCTTTAGTCTTGAACTCCCCACCCTAGGGAAAAGACATTCACCTTCCCTATACCTCTCATGATTTTATAAACGTCTATAAAGGTCACCTCCAACCTCCTATGCTCCAGTGACAAAAGTCCCAACCTAACCGCCGCACCCCCTTATAACTCAAACCCTCCATTCCTGGTAACGTCCTGGTAAATCCCCTCTGAACCTCTCCAGTTTAATAATATCCTTCCTATAACAGGGAGAACTGGACACTGTATTCCAGAAGAGGCCTCACCAATGTCCTGTACAACCTCAACATGATGCCCCAACTCCTACACTCAAAAGGACTGAACAATGAAGGCAAATGTGGTAAACACCTTAGCCATCCTGTCTTTTGGCAACAGCTCAGCCAATGAGAGTTGACTTGCCAACCAATCAGCATTTTTGTTTTTCCTACTGTGTAAGCTGCTGTTCTCATTGAGATTTGGCATTCTTACATTGGTCCTGATGAACGCAAGGTGAGGCGGTTTACCATCACGTCCCCATTTTCTCGGCTCAAGTTCTATGCTAACGGGTTAACTAAGTTAACTGACAGAGCTGAGCAGCCTCCTAGTGGGCTCACTCTGTCGGACAGACTCCATGACAGATCCGTCAAGACCTACAGGAGAGGCAGACCCAGGAGTGGATTGTGGAAGAGTGTACAACAGCACATTACAAACAGGAGTGATGTGTGGGAAAGGGTGGGGGGGGGAGCAGATGAGTTATGGAAAGGTGGGAGTGAGAAAAGAGTGAGGGGAGGGGTTCGGAGGGAGATGGGCATAGAGTAAAAAGGAGGGGGACCAACAGGAGAAGGGGCAGCAGGAGAGGCCTAGAGACAGAGGAGTGAGGAGAACAACGGGGCTGTCATAATACTGGGGTGTATTTTGCCCCTTTTTTTGTTGGAAGAGAGATTTTAAGACAGAAGTCGAAGTTGTCTATTTGGATCCAATAAAGTAAACAGCTGTCAGGCCTTAGTTTTGTTTTTAAGAAGATTAGAACAATAGACGCAGGCTGAATAGGTGGAGTCATGCTTCTATAGAAACAGAACTTTTAGTAGCAGTTGTTACTGGGGTCTTGAAGCTGCAGTATATCTCTCCCTGCTACTCTCTCAGAGTTTTCTCGATTTGTGTTTCCTCCTGAGGTGGAGAATTATTTGTAAGACTACCTAATTTATTGAATTTGCCTTTGGCAAG
The DNA here is from genome assembly GCF_047496795.1 of Chiloscyllium punctatum. NCBI lineage: Eukaryota > Metazoa > Chordata > Chondrichthyes > Orectolobiformes > Hemiscylliidae > Chiloscyllium > Chiloscyllium punctatum. Next base: position 72,645,536 of record NC_092767.1, read on the forward strand.
GGTGTGTTTATGGGATGTTACTCTATTGAAATAGTTACTGTTTAGTGGTTAAACCATCTATGATTCTAAGTTTTCCAATAAAGTTATTCAAATTTCTCTTTCTTCTGGTGTCTTTTGTGTGTAGTGTTTGAATAAAGAGTGTCTCGGTTCAAGACTGGTAGTTTGACCAACGCGTCCCTTTAACATAAGAAAAAGTGAGGGCCGAAGTTATCTACTTTGGATATTTGAAGGGATTGGGTCTGCTCCATAACAGGGGAAAGTGGGTGGGGGGGGGGGGGGGGGGGGGGGGGGGGGGAAGGTGTGGGAAAGGGGAGGGGAAGATGGACAATGATGGGGAAGGAGGGGGTGAAATGATGTGGGATCAGGGGGGGCGGTGAGGAGAGATCTTGGGGGGGGGCAGCAGTGAGGAGTGGGGGGAAAGGAAGGGTTCAGCAGTGGGTGAGGGGTCAGAGAGGAGAGGTTGGGGGCAGTCAAGTGATGAGTTGGGATGGGGCTGGGGTATCCGAGAGGAAGTGAATTCTCACAGAAGCTTGGAACAAGATCACCACAGGACACTCTGAACGATGAGCAGAACAATGCAGAGGGATGGCACTCAAACCGTCCAATCATAACACAGCAACGACCTCCATTTATATAGCATCCTCGGTGTAACAAAACCTCCCAACATGGAAAGGATGTTTCCTCTCGTGGGGGAATCTAGAACCAGCGGGGGGGTAGGTCACTGTTCAAAAACACGAGGTTGCCCACTTAAAACAGAGTCACAGTCATACATAACAGAAACAGGCCCTTCGGCCCAACCAGTCCATGCTGACCATAATCCCAAACTAGACTAGATCCACCCCACCCCATTCCTGACCCATATCCCTCCAAACCTTTCCTAAATATTGAGACGGGGGAAGTGTTTCTCTCTCTCTGATTCAGATCCTGACTCCGCGCAGAGTTCTGGACATGCCTGGGATCTTCCTGTGCACCCCTCCAACAGCTCGACAGGGGAAACTAAAAAAAAACAGCTCACAGAAAGTCCCACGTTGTGCAACAGTGATGGAATAAAAACATAACGTCTACGCGCAAGGGAGCTTTCAACATTTTCGAAAGGAAACAGGGACTTTCAAAATAACCGGTTTAACAAATCCGCCATTGCCTCATCTGCCAAGTAGGGGAACGGGTTACTTGTGTGTTTTCTCTCCTAACCAGCAACCCCCCCCCCCCCCCCCCAATCCCTGCTCCCACCCCACCCCTCCTAGGACACCGCACTAATCTCTCACTCCTGACTAACCCACCCCAAAAACCTCAGCAGCTGGACAGAAGGCTCTTTTGATAGGAAGGGAATCATTTATTTCTTTTAAAAACAAAAGGCAGGGAAGGGCAAGCCAGACTTGCATTTATGTAGCGCCTTTCACAACCACAGGCTGTCCCAAAGTGCCCTTGTGGACAATGTTATAGAAACATACAGCACAGAAACAGACCCTTCGGTCCAACTTGTCCATGCCAACCCAATATCCTAAATTAATCTAATGTCAGCATTTAGCCCAAATCCCTTCAAACCCTTCCTATTCATCTACCCATCCAGATGCCTTTTAAATGTTGTAATTGTACCAGCCTCCACCACATCCTCTGGCAGCTCGTTCCATACACGTACCACCCTCTGTGTGAAAACGTTGCCCCTTAGGTCCCTTTTAAACCTTTCCCCTCTCACCTTAAACCCAAACCCTGTGTTTCTGGACTCCCCGACCCCAGGGAAAAAACCTTGTCTATTCACACTATCCCTGCCCCCTGTTACAATGTAAGTTAATAGGCACACAACCTGCTTCTACAAGGACCAGTGAGATAGCAATCCCATCGCATTGATGATCGAGGAGGATATATCAGCCAGGGTGCTAACTGAGACCTCCCCACCTGTTCCTCAGAACAGACGCTACCACGATCTCTCACCCTGAGCCCTCCACTTAAAAGGTCTCAGCCAAGATGGCGGCACCTCTAACAGAGCTGTCCCTCTCTGTCTGGGAGCGTCCCCACCAAACTCCAAGTGGGACCCAGAGACAGTACCTCATGCCGCAGAGACGAGGGTGTGTTCAAACCACTGAGTGGGGCATCCCTGGCTCGGCCAGCATTTATTACCCTTCCCTACCTGCCCAGAGACGTACAGCACGGACACAGAGCCTTCGGCCCAACTCGGCCATGCCAACCAGATATCCTAATCCCATTTGCCAGCACTTGGCGCAGATCCCTCTAAACCCTTCCCAATCATATACCCATCCAACCGTGTGGGTCTCATTCGCTTTTCCACAAGCACAGAAAACATATTCAATCCACTGAAAGCCCCTCATAGTGTGGTGCTTGAACAGATCACCCCCTCTTTCTCCTCAACACCAATGAGGTGCGACAGGCCCTGTTTTAGTCAGAGTCATAGAGACACACAGCATGGAAACAGACACTTCGGTCCAACTCGTCCATGCTGACCAGATATACTAACTTAATCTAGTCCCATTTGCCAGCACCTGGCCCATAACCCTCCAAACCCTTCCTATTCATATACCCATCCAAATGCCTCTTAAATGCTGTAATTGTATCAGCCTCCAACACTTCCTCTGGCAGCTCATTCCACACACGCACCACCCTCTGTGTGAAAAAGTTGCCCCTCGGTTCCCCTAAACCTATGCTCTCTAGTCCTGGACTCCCCCACCCCAGAGGTTTATACAATCAGGAGAGGATACCTTGTCTATTTATCCTCTCATGATTGTATAAACCTCAAAAGGTCAGCCCTCAGCCTCAGACATCGCTGTGGGTCTGGAGTCACCTGTAGGCCCGACTAGGTAAGGATAGCAGTTTCCTTCCCTGAAGGACGTTAGTGACCCAGATGAGGTTTTTACAATAAATGGACACGGTCACCATTAGATTAGCTTTTTATTTCAGAATCCGATGGGAATTCTAACCTCCCAGTGTGCTCTGGTGAGGTTCTGACTGCGACCCCAGAACAAGAGCCTCAAGGTATCCTCCCAAGGGGAGGCAATGGCGTAGTGGTATTATCATTGGACTGTTAATCCCGAGAGCCAGGTATCCTGGGTTCGAATCCCCCCCAGGGCAGACGGTGGAATTTGAATTCAATTAAAATCTAGAATAAACATAAATCCACTGTGGGATAAGCCCATCTGGTTCACCCATGACCTTGAGAGAGTAGGAAGCTGCCATCCTTATCTGGTCAGACCTACACGTGACTCCAGATGTGGTTGACTCTTAACTGCCCTTTGGGGCAATTTAGGGATGAGCAATAAATACTGGCCTAGCCAGCGACGCCCTCACCCTGTGAATCAATCAGAAAAAAAGCTCAGAATCTCTCGCCCAGTGACATCACCAACAAACCACCATCTTGGGTTGTTCATTGTGACCAAGAGAAGGAAGGAATAAGACTTCCAGTAATAATACTCCCACTAAGATGGTCCCAAAAAACATCCACCATGGCGACACCCCTCTCCCCTCACTTCATTCTCCTGTCCCGCCAGACATTTCTTGGGCCTCCTCCTGAGGCCAGGTCAGCTGACAGCCAACCAACAGCGACCCAAGGTCAGAACAACTCATTTCCTCCCCCGAGTAATCGCATTTGAAGTGATCACCAACAACTTGAGTTGCAGTTTTTAGTTTTACCCCACGGTGAGTAAAACCACACAAGCGAGATATGACATTTAAAAAGGCTTCTGGATGGTTATGTGAATAGGAAGGGTTGAGGGGAATATGGGCCAAGTGCTGGTGAAAGGGACTAGATTTGTTTAAAACATCTGGTTGGCATGAATGAGTTGGACTGCAGGGTCTGTTTCTGTGATGTACATCTCCACGGCTCTAGGCTTGTCTCTCAGTTGTGTTGCTTTACTCACTGTGGGGTTAAACTAAACACTACATCTCATCAAATTGTTGACCATTGTGTCGAATGCGGTTACAAGGAGGGGGAAGTTGGTTTCTCTGCCCTACCTCCTCCTCGGACAGGACTATGTGGAGAACATTTTGGAGAGGGATACTCCGCGCTCTACGGGCTCGATTGCAGGACGCACACCGAGACAACATTAACTGAGCCTGAAGGACCATCAGTTTGGTGAAAAACGCTCTTTGCGCTGTCCTAACCATGTTGGTCTTCCAGAGCAAGGAGCTGACCCTGACCGAATGCTACAGACTGGCACATTCCAAAGGGGAGGGGTTGGTGTAGTGGTAACATCTCTGGACTAGTAATCCAGAAGGTTCTGAGAGACATGGGTGAAAATCCCATCGCATTTAAAAATAAGCATCTTCTCCAACAATGACTATTGATGTTAAAAAAAAAATCTGGTTCACTACTGCCCTTCAGGGAAGGAAATCTGCCATCTTTACCCAGTCTGGCCTACATGTCACTCCAGACTCACTCCTGTCCCACTCAGCCATTTCACTTAATTCAAGGGGCAATTAGGGATGGGCATCTACAAACGGCAGCCACATTGCGAGAGTAACCATGGTAGGACAGAAAGAGGTCAGGGTTACGTGCTGAGGGACGCACTAAAGGCAGGCGGTAGTGGATGGTAAGGTCACGGTCTGAAGCCTTGGGCCTACACAGAAGGGCTGCTATTGTCAATGTAACTTACCATCTTAAGTGGGAGTGGAGCACCCCAGGGCAACACCACCTCCAATCAGGAGGAACCTTTAAGTGGGGGGGGGGGGGGAGCGGAGAAGGTGCGTTGGTTACTAAGGTTCACAAAATTTCAAAACCTGGACAATCATTCACTGCGGTGTTAACAATATCGGCCTATCGAGGGCAGGAGCCAGTCAGGGAAGGAGGGGGGAGCTCATCATGACATCTCCCAGGTGGCGGAATTGAGGAGTGGGGAAAGAACGTTTCCAGTCGGAATTGGCAACTCTATCTGGTTGTCCATTTACTAGGTGTCACCAACAATGGCGGCTTCGGGGGCAGCTGAAGGTGAGGTGGGCCCCGGGGGCTAGGATTCCAAAGGCCCGGGATTTCCTGGAGGCTTCAAGGTTGGTCTGATACGGCCTAGGGGCTCTTTCGATGGTTGTTTTCGTCGGCAACGGCCTGGGACTCCTTGCGGCAGCATTGGTCAGTCAGTCCGTGACTCCATATCGTGTTTTCTCCCACATGGGCCCAGGCCGGGACTCCAATGGGGCATCAGGCCTTCGAGCCCAGGGCTGTGAAATGGACTGGGTGGACTTAAATTCTCCTTTATTAAAACTTTTTAAAAAATTATAAATAGTGTTTACTGAAAATTCTGCAGAAGGTCAATGTGAGGAAATGTGGTTAGCACTGCTGCCTCACAGCACCAGCAACACAGGTTTGATTCGCACCTTGGGTGACTGTCTGTGTGGAGATTGCACATTCTCGCCGTGTCTGCGTGGGTTTTTCTGGGTGCTCCGGTTTCCTCCCACAGTCCAAAGATGTGCAGGTTAGGGTGGATTGGCCGTGCTAAATTGTCCCGCAGTGCCCAGGGATGTGCAGGTGAGGGTGGATTGGCTGTGCTAAATTGTCCCGCAGTGCCCAGGGATGTGCAGGTGAGGGTGGATTGGCTGTGCTAAATTGTCCCGTAGTGCCCAGGGATGTACAGGTTAGGGTGGATTATCTAGGGGTAAGTGTAGAGTATTAGGGTAGGTTACTCTTCGGAGGGTCGGTGTGGACTTGTTGGGCCGAAAGGCCTGTTTGCACACTGTAGGGATTCTATGCAATACGTTATGTTCTGAAAAGAACGTGGGACTATGACCCAATCCGGCTCCTTCAGGCTCGTTTAACACTCGATTAGACAATGACTGATCCAACTCAATCCTGACTTCCTGCCTCTAACCCCCCCCCCCTCCTCCTCTCCCGAGACCTCAACGCTCTCTCTCAAACACCTAACTCACTCGGCCTTGAATAAACCAGGCGCTCTCTGGGAAATGAATTCCACAGACGGAAGAGGAAGAGGTCTGCACGGAATTTCCACCTCACATGCAGAGTATACAGAAGAGTTCATGAGCGGGAGATTTGATTTTACTTTGTCAGGAATTCGTAGGGACTTTTAATGTGAGAAAGGACCATCTTGGCAAAACAAGGAGCCTACTTTGTGTCATGTCAAGTGGGAACTTTGCAAATTTTCAGTGCCAGTATTTTTTTTTGGGGGGGGGGGGGAAAGAGGGAGATTAAAAATAGTTTGAACAACATGCAGCTGCACAAGACATTGGTGAGGCCAGGTTTGGAATGCCGCATACAATTCTGGTCGCCCTGCTATAGGAAGGATGTTATTAAACTGGAAAGGGTCCAAAAAAAAAGGATTTACAAGGATGTTACCGAGATTGGAGGGTCTGAGCCACAGGGAGAGGCGGAATCAGCTGGGGCTGTTTTCCCTGGAGCGTTGGAGGCTGAGGGGCGACCTTATAGGGGTTTATAAAATCACGAGGGGCATGGATAGGATAAATAGACAAGGTTTTTTTTTTCCTTGGGGTGGGGGAGGGCATGGGCTTAAGGTGAGAAGGGAAAGATATAAAAGAGATCGAAGGGGCAACTTTTTAAATATGGGGGTGGTGCGTGTACAGAATGAGCTGCCAGAGGAAGTGGTGGAGGCTGATACAATTACAGCATTTAAAAGACGTTTGGACAGTACACAGATAGGGAATCGTTTGAAGGGATGGAGGCCAAATGGGACAAGTTCAGTTTAAGAAACTTGGTCAGCATGGACGAGTTGGGCCGAAGGGCGGGTTTCTGTCCTGTATGACTCTAGAATATTCCAATAAATCACACGTTGTGTAGATGAAAGGGTAATTGAGCTAGATCACAGCACAGAGGGAGCTTCAGAAAGGCAATCGCTTATACTTTAATTTCTGCCCTGATTCAGATTCTCGTTGGCCTAGTTCACTTCAAAAGCCTGACTGTGGTTATCCTTCACTGGCTACAGGCAGCATCTGGACAATTCACGGGCACACTCTGGTCAATAAAGTGATGGCAGTGTACACTGGCTAGGGTCTGGACAGCATGTCACGTGCATTTTATTGTCCGTGGCAACAGATATTAGTGGGAACATTATTCACTCAATTATAAAACTTAGTGTCACTGAGCACAGAGAGGAACAGGGCAGTGGGGGAGAGGGGGAAGAGAGGGGGGGAAAGAGGGGGGGGGGAAAGAGAGGGGGGATGAGAGGGGGAGGGATGAGAGGGGGGGGAATGAGAGGGGGGGGAATGAGAGGGGGGGGAATGAGAGGGGGGGGAATGAGAGGGGGGGGAATGAGAGGGGGGGGAATGAGAGGGGGGGGAATGAGAGGGGGGGGAATGAGAGGGGGGGGAATGAGAGGGGGGGGAATGAGAGGGGGGGGAATGAGAGGGGGGGGAATGAGAGGGGGGGGAATGAGAGGGGGGGGAATGAGAGGGGGGGGAATGAGAGGGGGGGGAATGTGAGGGGGGTATGAGGGGGGAATGAGGGAGAATGAGGGGGGGGATGAGAGGGGGGAAATGAGGGGGGGGAGATGAGGGGGGGCACATTTCGATAGCTCGCTGGGTCAACCCAAGGGGAAGGAAATTTCACCCCATTGTCCCAGTTACTCTGGGGACCACAACCCGGCACCAGCAACCATCAATACCACCCTCCTGTGGGGGTAGGGGGGGCACAGAGGAAAACAAAACACTGGAATTGGGGGGCGGAGTAATTACCCCTCCCTCCAAGAGACGAGGCAAGGTGTCACTGTGACAGAGAGCTGACCGGCCTAGTGTGAGGGGACTCACTGAGAAGGCCAGGCTGACCAAACAATTCCCTCCATTTGGATAGCACCTTTGACGGAGAACAATGTCCCGAGGAGCTTCATGGTGGGGGAGGCGAGGAGAAAGGAGAAGAGGAGAAAAAGGGAGAGAGTTCTGGGGGGGCAGCACAGGAGGGGGAACGGTACTGCTAACGATTGAGGAAGAGTGGTTTAGATTACAGATTAATTAGATTACTTACAGTGTGGAAACAGGCCCTTCGGCCCAACAAACCCACACCGACCCTTCAAAGATCGACCCACCCAGACCCATACCCCTACATTTACCCCTTCACCTAACACTACAGGCAATTTAGCATGGCCAATCCACCCTAACCTGCACATCTTTGGACTGTGGGAGGAAACCAGAGCGCCCGGGGAGAACCCACACAGACACGGGGAGAATGTGCAAACTCCACACAGACAGTTGCCTGAGGCAGGAATTGAACCTGGGTCTCTGGCGCTGCTAGGCAGCAGTGCTAACCACTGAGTCACCATGGGGAGGGGGTCAGGGGTGATGGAGCTGAATGTGTTCTGTGTTTACCTGTTAGCCTTTAACACACAAGTTTCAGTAAACAATAAAACTGATGAGATACGAGCTGGCTGAAGATTAATTACACCCGAGATAGAGATACAACTTGTGATGGAAGGTTCTGGAACAATCAGCATGACCAAAAAATTGGGAAATAGTCATGTGGCCTCCCCTCGCCCATTAATCATCTCCAACGGGAGGCTCTCTCTGGGATTAGGTCCTGCAGCGTCTAGTGAGGCAAGACCCCATTCCCAAAGCCCCCTCCACCTCACTGGCTCAACAAAATACCCCTCTCCATCTCACCGGGCTTAATATAATACCCCGGTTCCTCACCCACCATACTGACCCCACGTCCCTCTAGTTACCCATCCTCTGGTCACCATCTCTCCTAATTGAAGGCACTTGCTGAGGTCAAAATACCCTCCATCAAATCTCCTCTTTGGTGTTCACAGAGAGAAGGACGGGGTGGGGGAGGTCCACACCTTGGGTCTCCTTACTGAGGAAGGAGTTACCTGGAGGCAGGGACATAGAGATGGACAGCACAGAAAAAGGCCCTTCGGCCCATTGCCAGCTAACAACAAGCCACCTCACCATTCTCATCCTGTCTACCAGCTCTTTGTCCACGTGTGGCCTTAAGTACTTTGACATCGCAAATGCATGTCGAAATCCTTCCTCAATGTGTTGAGGGTCTCTGCTTGTCCTCACCCCCCACAGGCGGTGACTTCCACATTCTCACCAGCCTCTGAGTGAGAAAATGATTGCTCACAGCCTCCCTAAACTTCCAGGCCCTTACCTCTAAAATACTCTCCCTGATGCGCAGGCGCCGGTGTTGGCCTGGGGGAGACAAAGTCAGAAGTCACTCAACACCAGGTTATAGTCAGACAGCTTTATTCAAAATCACAGGCTTTCGGAGCACTGTCCCTTCGTCACCTGAAAGCTTTCAAATAAAGGACTAAGGTTGGACTAAGGTGGAGGCTGGTACAATTACAACATTTAAGAGGCATTTGGATGGGTATATGAATAGGAAGGGTTTGGAGGGATATGGGCCGGGTTCTGGCAGGTGGGACTAGATTGGGTTGGGATGTCTGGTCAACATGGACGGGTTGGACCGAAGGGTCTGTTTCCGTGCTATACATCTGTAGGACTATAACCTGGTGTCATCTCATTTCTGACTATTTCCCCTCGTCACTAATCCCTCCACAAGTTCCTTCCTGTTTACCTTATCCATGTTGCTCATCATCTCAATAACATTCCCTCTCTGATCCGTGGACAACCACAGTCTGTCTAACCTCTCCTCACAAGGTTCACTCGGCTGATCCCAGGGATGGAGGGAGTGTCTTATGAGGAGAGGGGGAGTATATCGGGCCTGTCCTGATTGGGGTTTAGGAGAATGAGAGGTGACTTTATTGAGGTGTACAAGATTCTGAGGGGGTTTGACAGGGGGAGATGTGGAGAGGGTGTTTCCCCTCGTGTGGGAGACTCTAGGCCCAGAGGGGCACCATCTCAGAGTAAGGGGCCACCCATTGAAGACAGAGATGGGGAGGACAATCTTGATAAAACATTGGGGGGCGGGGGGGAGTAAGCTAGACAGGGTGGATACTGGAAGGTTGTGTGTGAGAGAGAGAGAGAGAGTGTGTGTGCGTGTGTGTGCTCATCTGTGTCTATGTGTGCGTCGGTGTTTATGTGCATGTGTCTTAGTTTATGGTGTGTGTTCGAGTGTATGTGCACGCATCTGTGTGTGTGTGTGTGTGTGTGCGCGCGCGCGCGCATGTGCGCGTCTGTCAGAGTGTGTGTGCGTCTGTGTCTGTGGGAGGGGGTGCAGTGGAAGACTATAATTAGGGGCCACAATTTGAAGGCCGGATCTCCCATCTTAAACTGAGATGACGAGAAACAATTTCACTCTGAGGGTCACCTTCCAGAGTGACCTGAGATTCTCCGGTCTCCCTGGGTAACCAAACCCTGACTCCTGCTAAATCTCATCCTCAGTCTCCACGGTTACAGTATTTCCCGAAAATCCCCAAAAATAAAAAGCACTCTGTGATTGTGAAGTCCTCTCAGAATCTCAGACCAGCATGCCGCTGCGTGCCACTGATGGGCACAAGGAGGAACGCAGCCAACAACAGGCATCCATCTGTTACCGGGCCCCGGGCTGGGAAAGACCGTGGGCTCAGACCTCTCCCCACCCAGGTTCCCATCTCGTCTGTGCTCCTGGATAAAGCACATCCCCCCCCCCCCCCCCCCCCCCGCCCTCTCCCGTCCACCCCGGCTCCCCATTCCCACCCCCGAGAGGAACGGTTTGTATCTATTTCCCAGCAGTCACAATCCCACAGCGCAAGATCAGCATTTAGAAAGCTACATTTGACCTTGAAACAGTGCCAAGCAAGAGAAGACGCCAACCCTTAACTATTTGCTGGGTGTTTCATTCTCCAGTTTGGCCTCAAAAATAAAAGACACACCGGAAATGGGAAACTGTTTTACATCCAATATACTCAACTCCAACTCCAACTCCAAGACAGTGTAGAGGCAGCCTTATGCCGTACCTAACCCTGTGTTGTCCCTGTCCTGGCAGTGTTTGATGGGGGAACAGTGTAGAGGGAACTTTATTCTGTCTCTAACCCCATGCTGTCCCTGCCCTCAGAGAATTTGATGGGGGACAGTGTAGGGGAAGCTTTACTCTGTATTTAACTCCGTGCTGTCCCTGTCCTGGGAGTGTTTGATGGGGGACAGTGTTGAGGGAGCTTTACTCTGTATATAGCTCCGTGCTGTCCCTGTGTTGGGAGTATTTGATGGGGGACAGTGTAGAGGTAGCTTTACTCTGTCTCTCACCCCACACTGTCCCTGTGTTGGGAGTGTTTGATGTTAAGTCCGGGGTCTAAAATGAAGATACTCTATTCCCCAGCATTCACATCCATCCCCTTTCAGAACATGGAAGTTAAAATATTGTCAAAAATATATTTGCATCTGTGTCAGAAATTAGTCTTTCACGAGAGAGAGAGAGACACACACACACACACAGAGTTTATTTTGTGTTTTTGGTGGCCTGATACACTACACCAGGGCTTTGACGTCGAATGTCCCGAATCCCACCACATTGTCGCCTGACCCTTGGGTGGCCAACTCTGCCTGATGGAATTCCTGGAGATTTTAATCACATGACCTCCTCCCATTAAAACTCCCCTCCCTCACACCCTCATTCCCTTTGGCTGCCCAACCCATCGATCCTCACAGCCTCCCAGCCAATCCGAAAGTAAAACAAATGCTTCACAATCTGATTGGATGATCTATGGACGTCCCACTCCAACGTTTGTCCCATCTTGAGAAAACATCTTCTTGAAGAGCTGGGGCCTCATGATTTTCCTCTTGGGTTTTACTCCCCGGCTCATCCTGAAGATGAATTGTCAATTCCTAGTGACTCCAGGCCAATCCATAGAATCCCTACAGTGTGGAAACAAGCCCTTCGGACCAAAACTGACCCTCCGAAAAGTAACCCACCCAGACCAATTCCCCTGTGTTTACTCCTGACTAATGCACCTAACCTACACATCCCTGAACACTGTGGGCAATTTAGCAAGGCCTATCCACCCTAACCTGCACATCTGTGGACTGTGGGGGGAAACCCACGCCGACACGGGGAGAATGTGCAAATTCCGCACAGACAGTCGCCAGAGGGTGGAATTGAACCGGGTCCCTGGTGCTGTGAGGCAGCAGTGCTAACTACTGTGCCACTGTGCTGCTCCAATCCTGGAGTGTTGATGACTCCAATTCTCACTTTCCTGAAGATCACTGGAGTGACAATTTCTACAACTGTCCACATCAACGTCTGTCCCTTCAATCAAATTCCTGGAGGGGACAATAACCTAACTCAACTCAAAGACTTTGTCAAAGTAAACGCTGAATTATTACGTCAAAAATCCCACAACATTCCCTCAGTTAAATGTTACGAGCTGAAGTCCGACCCCAGCCACCTACGGTGCGGGCCAGTGAACTCTGACCCCCCGACTACCTATGGTACGAGCCAGTGAACTCTGACCCCCCGACTACCTATGGTATGAGCCAGTGAACTCCAACCCCCGGCTACCCATGGTGTGGGCCAGTGAACTCCGACCCCCGGCTACCTAGGGGCCTGGCCAGTGAACTCCGACCCCTGGCTACCTACAGGCCTGGCCAGTGAACTCCGACCCCTGGCTACCTACGGGCCTGGCCAGTGAACTCCGACCCCTGGCTACCTACGGGCCTGGCCAGTGAACTCCGACCCCTGGCTACCTACAGGCCTGGCCAGTTAACTCCAACCCCTGGCTACCTACAGGCCTGGCCAATGAACTCTGACCCCCAACTACCTACAGTGCGAGCCCGTGAACTCCGACCCCCGGCTACCCATGGTGCGGGCCCGTGAACTCCCACCCCTGCCTACAACCCAAGTTACCAGCAATTCAGGATTTCGTGGAATCTTCAGAAAATTCATGGGCGCATTAAAACGATGCTTTGTTTGCAAAAGACATGTGTTGAATAATCCTAAAAATATAAGGAGTGGGAACTTGCTGATGGGACTCTCCCGGAATCCCAGCATCCTGTCACGCTGCCTGGGAATGTCTCAGATTCCTAACAGTCTCTTCGTGTTCACACAGAAGCCAATCCAACCAAGGGTTCCAATCCAGCACAGCAAGTCATCTAGAGGGAACGATCGCTCGAGAGATAAACGGAACAGAAACCTGGTAACCCTCCATACACTCCTGTCGCTGGTGGGATCAGGTAGCTCAGATCCCAGCCATCCCCCCCTCTCTTGCAACACGGAGCTGATCAGATTCCACACAGCATCTGGCCTGGCCTTATCCTCATTGCCATCAACTCAAATATTTATAAAACCATCCAGTCGGCCATGGGTCTTATCGAGGGGCAGAACAGAGAAGACCCAGGAGGCTCTGTGGCCTACTCCTGTTACTGAATCTTACATAAAACATTCCAGTGATATGTGCTGACCTAGGCTTGACATTAACAAAAGGTCAATTCTAACAGTTTATTCCTTTCACTGCCATCCCTTCAGAGAGCCCCCAGGTCAGCGTAAACAGACTAAGGCGCCACATCCCACAGTGACTCCATTGTTTCCACCGATATAGGCTGTTTGGCCCAAATAGGCCGCGCTGTTGCTGAAGCCTCCTCCACGCTCTCATCGCCTCAATCTCCCTCTTCGCCTTCTGTGGAGGGAGGGGTCAGTCCGGACTTGGACCGTTAATTCTGTCCCTCCCTCCACAGGCCATTCCCACTGAGGTTTCCATGGCACTTTGATTCCAACCCCTCACCTGTTCATCCAGCTGGGCCTTAAATCCACAACAATCACCTCAGACACTCGCCATGGGAGCGAACCCCACTCTCACCCAACTCTCTGGCCAAGGACGGTGCTGTCAGATTTCCAACGGGCAGTTCCAGCGGACTATCTTATATTGACGACCTCTAGCGCATCACTACCTGAATTCATTGCCTATCCCCAATTGCCCAGAGGGCAGCCATAGAGTCATACACCACGGAAACAGACCCTTCAGTCCAACTTATTCAACTCAACTAGTCCCATCTGCCTGCTCCAGGCCTATATCCCTCCATGTATCGCTCCTTTCCCATTCATGTCCTTATCCAAATGTCTTTTAAATACTATAATTGTACCCACATCCACCACTTCCTCTGGCACTTCATTCCACGCACAGACCACCCTCTTGTGTGAAGTTGCCCCTCGTATCCTTTTTAAAATCTTTCTCCTCTCATCTTAAAAATATACCCACAAGTCTTGAAATTCCCCACCCTAAGGAAAAGACCTTTGCTATTATCCGTGCCTCTCATGATTTTATAAACCTCTATAAAGGTCACCTCTCAACCTCCAGTGAAAAAAGTCCCAACCTCTCCCTATACCTCAAACCCTCCATTCCCAGCAACATCTTGGTAAAGCTCTTCTGAACCCTCTCCAGTTTAATAATATCCTTCCTATAACAGAGCGACCAGAAAGGGACACAGTACTCCAGAAGAGGCCTCACCAATGTCCTGTACAACCCCAACATGACGTCCCAACTCCTACACTCAAAAGGACTGAGCACTGAAGGCAAGTGTGCTCGGAAGATTTCCTTCTCTCAAGGTCATTAGTGAACCAAACGGGATTTTACAATAATGCGAAATTGGGAATTAAAAGTTGTCCCTTAGGTCTCTTTTATATCTTTCCCCTCTTACCCTAAACCTATGCCCTCTAGTTTTGGACTCCCCCCCACCCCAGGGAAAAAAAACTTTGTCTATTTACCCTATCGGTGCCCCTTATGATTTTATTAACCTCTATAAGGTCACCCCTCAGCTGGGGTCACATTTAGATTCACTGGGAAGTCTATCCTTTCTTAAATACTGGGAACAAAACTGTACACAATAGACCAGGTGCAGTCTCTCCAAGAGCCCCTGTAACGAGATCTTATACTCCAAATTATGAGCAGTAATGACCAAAATTCCATCCACTTTCTCAGTTGCTCGCTGCACCTGTGTTTTGTGTTTCATGCACATTATCACCCAGAACCCCTGCACTACACACTTTTTCAGAGTCTCTCTCTCTCTCTCTCTCTCTCTCTCTCCAGTTTCCCTTGCCCTTCATATCAACAGGACTCTCACTGTCTCATTTTGAAAGGCCTAAAGATGTTGTGAAACTTGAAAGGGTTCAGAAAAGATTTACAAGGATGTTGCCAGGGTTGGAGGGTCTGAGCAACAGGGAGAGGCTGAACAGACTGGGCCTGTTTTCTCTGGAGAGTCAGAGGCTGAGGGGGTGACCTTATAGAGGTTTATAAAATCTTCAGGGGCATGGGCAGGGTGAATGGTCAAAGTCTTTTTCCCTGGGGTGGGGGAGTCCAAAACTAGAGGGTGAGAGGGGAAAGATATAAAAGAGACCTACGGGGCAACTTTTTCACACAGAGGGTGGTATATGTATAGAATGAGCTGCCAGAGGATGTGGTGGAGGCTGGTACAATTACAGCATTTAATAGGCATCTGGATGGGTATATGAATAGGAAGAGTTTAGAGGGATATGGGCCAAGTGCTGGCAAATGGGACGAGATTGGGTTGGAATATCTGGTCGGCATGGACGAATTGTACATCTCTGTGACACTGTATAAATAATGGCTTTCCTTTTGATTCCTCCAACTTACATGATCTCACACTTTCCTACATTAAACTCCATCTGCCAAGTTGTTGCCCACTCGCTCAACCTATCCAAAGTCAGTCCATCCATTTTTTTTGGAAGGGTCAGTCTGGTGAACCTTTTACACACCCTCTCTGGTGAGGATAACCTCCCCTCGACAATGACAGAGCTT
This sequence comes from Chiloscyllium punctatum, assembly GCF_047496795.1. NCBI lineage: Eukaryota > Metazoa > Chordata > Chondrichthyes > Orectolobiformes > Hemiscylliidae > Chiloscyllium > Chiloscyllium punctatum. The sequence continues at coordinate 72,661,123 of NC_092767.1, forward strand.
GAAGACCCTTCAAAAGGTGGACCATTAAGAGAGATTAGACGTCAAGTCAGACAACGGGATACTGGACCATTTGGAGAGACAGGAAGATGATTAAGGAGAGTTTTAAAAGGGAGGGAAGTGAGGTAGAGAGAGGCAGAGAGGTTTAGGAAGTGAATTCTAGAGCTTGGAGCTCAGGCCGGTAAAGCGATTAAAAGTTTGGGAGTGGGTGGGAGGGGGGGTGGGGGGAGAAGGGGGACTGTTCTGACTAACTCATGGGCCAGTTTGGACTCAATCCATCACAGTTAAGAAGAATGAAGTAGACTGCTATAGAAATCTACACAATTCGAACCAGACCAGACAGAGTAAACACAGGGTGGGTTTCCTGATGACTAGGGGGTCCAGAACCAGGGGGTCACAGTCTAAGGATGCAGGGTAAGCCATTTAAGACTAAGATGTGGAGAAATAAGAGGTGTCAGGCTACGTTAAAATTGTACGAGACTTTGGTTCGGCCGCATTTAGAATACTGTGTACAGTTCTGGTGGCCACATTACCAAAAGGATGTGGATGCTTTGGAGAGGGTACAGAGAAGGTTTACGAGGATGTTGCCTGGTATGGAAGGTGTTAGCTGTGAAGAAACGTTGAATAGGTTGAGTTTGTTTTCATTAGGAAAAAGGAGATTGAGGGGGGACCTGATTGAGGTCTACAAAATCATGAAGGGTATAGACAGGGTGGATAGAGATAAGCTTTTTCCCAGGGTGAGGGATTCAGTAACGAGAGCTCACGGGTTCAAGGTGAGAGATGGAAAGTTTAAGGGGGATACACACGGCAGGTACTTCACACAGAGGGTGGTGGGCGTTTGGAACGCGTTGCCAGCAGAGGTAGTAGAGGCAGGTACAGTAGATTCATGTAAGGTATGTATGGACAGATGCATGAGTAAGTGGGGAGCAGAGGGATACAGATGCTTAGGGATTGGGCGATCGGTTTAGACAGTGAGTTTGGATTGGCACAGGCTTGGAGGGCCGAAGGGCCTGTTCCTGGGCTGTAAATTTTCTTTGTTCTAAATGTCTTCAGCCGGAGAGTGGGGGAGCCTGTGGAATTCTCTGCCATGGAAAGCAAGGTGAGCCCAAAACATTGAATGTTTTCCAGAAGGAGTTAGATAGAGTTCTCAGGGCGAAAGGGGTCAAAGGGTATGGCGGGGGGAAAAAGCAAGGATTGAGCTAGATGATCAGCCTTGGTCAAATGGAATGAAGGAGCAGGTTCGAAGGGCCGAATGGCCTACTCCTGCTCCTATTTTTCTATGTGGCCAGGATTGAGGAGACACAGAGGGTTTTGCGGTTGGAAGAGATCACAGACATGGATCAGCCTCATTTAACATTCCCAACGGAAAGTCACAAACTCCCAATGTCAAATCCCCCCCCCCCAAGAACCATGACGTTGCAACCCAGCTCGACACACTCCCCACACCGGAGTCACGACATCAAACAAACACCCCACCTCCTCTCCCAGACGGATGTCAAAGATCCCACTACCTGCAGATGACCAGGGGGAGCCCTCCCCCATTGTAGCTAATACATCATCACGATCACCCAGCTATCAATGGGATCTTGCTGTGCATAGACCTGCAGTAACAGTGCCTGATTTTAAAAGGATTTCCATCAGCGGCTCAACACTGGCGATACAGAAATGCAATTCTTTTATATAACAATGAATGGCAGGAACGTTTCTGAATGGGGGAGGGAGGAGATAATGTTCCAAACGATAGCAGTGTCAGGATAACAGATCCTTTTTGCGAACTGGTCCATGTTAATTGTGTTTTTCTCTCCCCCTTTTAAAGCAATGGCTTTTCACACATTAACCAATCCAGGAAATGAACTGGTCAATACCTCCTCCCTCTCACCATTCCTCAGAATTTACTTCAGCCTTCCCTGACCCGATGGTGTGTGAACTGTGACCTCTTACTCTCTAAAAGCCCCGTCCAGGATTAGGAATTGGGACAAGCTTTCCAGAAGATTCCAGATGGTATGAAAACAATGTGCACATTTCAACCATTTTTAAAAAAATTCTGTCATGGAACAGTGGCATCCCTGGCTGGGCCAACATTCATTGCCCGTCCCTATTGTCCCTTGGGAAGGTGGGGGAGAGCCGCCATCTTGAACCGTTGCTGTGGCTTGACCCACAATGCCCTTGGGCAGGGAATTCCAGGATTTTGACACTGAAGGAACAAAGCTGCTCCTTCAACAAGATTGTGTTGCCCTTGGCTTTTTTTTTCCAGAGAGGTTGTAAAAGACATAGATTCTAAAATATCTGGATTTGAAGGGTCTTAGGGCCAATAATTAACAGATACTGCCTCAGGAAACAGGCTTTCAAGTTTCTGAGAAACAATCCTTGTCCAATGAAAGGGGAGCGGCCAGTTCTGCTTCTCTCTGGTCTGGTCTGGTTTGGTTTGGTTTGTAACTGTAGCGTGGTAAAAGCTGCTGGACACACAGAAGCAGGTCCATGCTGATCCTCCCTCTCTCTTTGACCTCTCCCCTATGTTGGATTTTCCCTTTTTGTGCCAAGGGGTGTTCATGGGGATTGTTGCAGTTACTGGGAACAGCATCATTAAGTTGGGATGATCTGTTGGATTTGCGGAGAGGTTAATTTATTCTGCGTTCTGTTCTCTTTTGTTTGTGTTTCATTCGGTAATCTTGTAAATAAATTCTGTTTTGTTTTAAACTGAGTAGTTTGACCAGCTGCATTGCTCCTGGAATATCCACTTTACACCTGCTTAAACCGACTCGCAAAGATAAGGTCTGGGCTACTTTCTTGCAATGTTTTGAGGGGGTTCTGGCCTGGTCCATAGATCAACTTTTGATCAGTCGTGGAATCTAGGGTTATGAGGGAGAGGGGAAAAAAAATTGCAGGAAAGTGGGCGTGGGGAATGTCGGATGAGCCATGATTCCATTGAATGGCAGAGCTGCCTCAAGGGGCCGAATGGCCTACTCTTGCTCCTATTTCTCATGGTCTGACAGGTTTCGGACCAATCAGCTCAGTTTCCAAACCCCTGAGGGTACAGACCCAGCCATTCCTCATAAGGCAACCCTCTCATTCCAGGGGCTAGCCTAGTAAACCTTCTCGGAGCTGCCTCCAACACATTAACATCCCTCTGTAAGTATGCTGACCAGTCCTGTCCACCGTCCTCCAGATGTGGTAGCGCCAATACTCTGTCTAACTGAAGTATACCCTCTCTACTCTCTTGTACTCAGTTCCCTGCCCCATACACCATCACATTCCATCTGCTATTCCTGAGGGAAGGAGGGAGAAAACGACTGGGAGAGGGGACAGAGATAAGGAGGTGGAGTAGTTCTGGAAGTTGGGATTTGGGTAGGTGAGGGAGATTCTCTCTCGGAAGGCAAGAACATTTCTAGGTGTTTTCCCACCTCGTTTGGATTGTTCATAAAACCTCCATCTACTCCAACCCAATAATGGAGCTCCACTGGGGAGTATTATCATTGGGATTTCGCCCGTTATCAGAAAGCTTAAGGGGGGTCAAGATGAAACTTGTGGAGACGTGGGTCAACGTCAGTTGCTGACTTTCTATGTTCAGAAAGAGAGAGAAGCTGCCCATATGCGCACAGACAGACACACACACTCACATATGTCTGCGTGTGTTTGCCCATGCGCGTGTGTGTGCATATTTGTGTACATTTGCACGTGTGTGTGTGTGTGTGTGTGCATATGTCTGTGTGTGAATGCTTGAGCATGTGCGTATGTCTGTGTATGTTTGCCAGGCGTGTGTATATCTGTGTCTGCCTGTGTATGTATGTACGTTTGTGCTGTTTCCAGGCCCACAGTGTGACTGAATCCCAACTCCTTACACACTGAGCCCAGCTTTCCCATTCACTTCTGACATTGTTCATCCACCCGCTCCCCCCCCACCTCCCGCCCCATCCCATCCTGTACCTCACCCTACTTCAACTATGGACACTATGGGACAATTCAGCATGGCCAACCCACCCTAACCTGCACATCTTTGGACTGTGGGAGGAAACCGGAGCACCCGGAGGAAACCCACACAGACACAGAGAGAATGTGCAAACTCCACACAGACGCCAGAGGCCGGAATTGAACCTGGTCCCTGGCACGGTGAGGCAACAGTGTTAACCACTGAGCCAGAGATTGAGGGAGTCTCTGGAATTCTCTGCCTCAGAAAGGGCTTGAGGCCCAGCCATTGACTGTTTTCAAGAAGGAGTTGGATATCGTTCTCGGGGCTAAAGGGAATCAAAGGGTATACAGGGGGAGGAAGCAAGAACACGGCACTCAGTTGGAGGGTCAGCCACAGACAGGGCAGCAGGCCTGAAGGGCCGAATGGCCTGCTCCTGCTCCGGCCTCGAGTGAGCTTGTGCAGGATGTGGCCACTTCGCGATCAGAGCCCACGGCCCGACCATAGCCTGGTGTTCACGCCCGGCAGCTCCTGAATGGGTGGGGGGTGGGCAGGTGTGAGGTCAGTGCAGACTTCTGGGGCTGAATGGCCTCTATCTGCACTGCAAGGATTCCACAAGCTAACGTGCACCAAGTCAGACAACCTGGGGAGGGTCATCACGTTGCTGTGTGTAGGGGCTAACTGTGCGTTAACTGGCTTCCCATGTTTATGACACGCAGCACACTTTGGTAACGTCTGCTTGGGTTCAGAGCGCTCTGGGATATTGTGAGGTTGTGTAAAAAGGGCTTTGTAAACGACAACGACTCCTAACAACGCAGAACAGAAAGAAGGGAAAACAGCAGAAATAAATAAAACGTCAGCAACGAGGAGGCATCAGCTGTTGCTGCAGCTTAGTTTCCATCTTGGGAATTTGGTTGGGATCCAGGTCAGATTGACGCGAGAAAGATCTGTTCTCTCTCTCTCTCTCTCTTGCCGTGAAATAACACAACTATCAGGTTGACTCATTCAAGCTGCACCAGACCACAGAGAGGAGAGAGAGAGAAAAGAGAGAGAGAGAGAGAGAGAGAGAGAGAGAGAGAGTGTGTGTGTGTGTGTGAGAGAGAGAGAGAGAGAAAGAAAGAGAGAGAGAGAGAGAGAAAGAAAGAGAGAGAGAGAGTGTGTGTGTGTGTGTGTGTGTGTGTGTGTGTGTGTGTGTGTGAGAGAGAGAGAGAGAGAGAAAGAGAGAGAGAGAGAAAGAAAGAGAGAGAGAAAGAAAGAGAGGGAGAAAGAAAGAGAGGGAGAAAGAGAGAGAGAGAGAGAGTGTCAGATTGGAACATGTTGATGCGTCAACTCCAAGGTCACTGCGGGGGTGGGGGGGGTGCTGACCTGTCAGGGGAGCTGTCTTTTCAGGTCAATGTTAACCTGAGGCCCAAAAGCCACCCTCTGTGGGTGGGAGGGCGCTCCCTGTGCAATCTGTAACAGGACTGTATGATATCCCACCTCTCATTGCCAATGACCACTGAGCTCCCCCTCAGACAGCACCTTCCAAACCCATGGCCACGTCCATCGAGAAGGACAAGGGGCGGCAGATACATGGGAACACCACCCCTCCATTCACCATCCTGACTTGGAAAGATATCGCCGTTCCTTGTCGCTGGGTCAGATTCCTGGAGTTCCCTCTTTAACAACACTGTGGGTGTCTCTACAGCAGGTGGACTGCAGCAGTTCAAGAAGGGGCAATTAGGGATCAGTCCAACCCCTAATTTTTCAGGGCACAGAAGTCAATGAGTTGGTGCAGTTCATCAGTGGGTGAGATACCTCAGAGTAGCTGAGCAAATTAGAGTCATCCAGCACAGAAACAGACCCTTCAGTCCATCCAGTCCGTGCTGACCATAATCCCAAACTAAACTAGTCCCATCTGCTTGCTCCTGGCTCATATCCCTCCAAACCTTCCCTATTCATGTACTTATCCAAATGTCTTTTGAACACTGTAATTGTGCCTAACTTCACAGGCTGGGCCTGTTTTCCCTGGAGCGTCGGAGGCTGAGGGGTGACCTTAGAGAGGTTTATAAAATCATGAGGGGCATGGATAGGGTAAATAGACAAAGTCTTTTCCCTGGGGCCGTGGAGTCCAGAACTAGAGGGCAAAGGTTTAGGGTGAGAGGGGAAAGATATAAAAGAGACCTAAGGGGCAACTTTTTCACGCAGAGGGTGGTACGTGTATGGAATGAGCTGCCAGAGGATGTGGTGGAGGCTGGTACAATCGCAACATTTAAGAGGCATTTGGATGGGTATATGAATAGGAAGGGTTTGGAGGGATATGGGCCGGGTGCTGGCAGGTGGGACTAGATTGGGTTGGGATATCTGGTCGGCATGGACGGGTTGGACCGAAGGGTCTGTTTCCATGCTGTACATCTCTATGACTAATTCCTCTGGAAGTTCATTCCCACAAGCCAACCACCCTCTAGTTAAAAAAAAATTGCGCCTCATGTCTTTCTTAAATCTCTCTCTTCTCTCACCTTGAAAACTTGCCCCCTAGTCTTGAAATCTCCCACCCCTCCAGGGATAGACACACACCATTAATCCTATCTATACCTCTCGTGATTTTATAAAAGGTCACCCCTCAACCTCCTACATTCCAGTCCAAAAAGTTCCAGCTTTTCTTTATAACTCGAACTTTGGAGCTGTGTTAGGGATGTACCAGTCCAGACAATGATGCCCACACCATGAATTAAAAAGAAACTCAAGAATGTTGACGATATCCCTCAATGTTCCTTTAAGACACTGTCCACTCCTTTCAGCTAAAGGGGTACATTGTTTTGGTTTGATGGTGTCGTCAACATTGTAATTTTAAAACAAAAAGGAATTCACTAAAGGTGAATTCCAGGTCACCATTTAGTGCTTGTTACCCAATTGCCCTGAGGTGGGTCGAGCCGCCATCTTGAATCGCTGCAGTCCATCTGCTTAGGGACACCCACAATGCCCTTGGTGAGGGAATTCCAGGATTCTGATCCAGTGACACTGAAGGAAACTTTGGATTTTTCCAACTCAGGATGGGCAGTGGCATGAGGTGGGGGGGGGGGGGGGGCGGAATAGAGTACCGTGGGAAGAAAACAGTAGCAAATTTAAGCACAGCAAGCTCCCACAGGTCACAATCAAATAAGCGAGCAGAGAAGCGCTTTTTAGGTTGGGGTGCTGGTGGGTAATGTCCCTACTCTGGCCCAGGACACCCAGGTTCAAGACCCCCACGTGCTCTAGAGAAGCAGAAACCTTTGAAGAGGGGGCGATTAGAAAAGTACAAATGGCGGCAGGGGCACCTGGGAGAGAATGTCTTCTCGCCTTTGGTGTGTCTCGGTGGAGCAGAATTTGTTGCCTCCGGCAGTGCAGCACTCCCTCGGCGCTGATGTTTCAGTCGGAGCTCTTCGAGTTCTGGATTGTAGGTTCTAGGCTAGGACTCCAACCCGCAATGTGCCGAGTGAGGGCTGTGAGCTCCAGGCAACAGATGGAAACACAGTGTGAGCTGGGTGGGTGTAGCAGGGGCTGGTGTTGGAAGCAGACAAGATCTACCTCGATAGACCCTCAGCGAAACTATTCAGAGAATACTGTTTCATAGAGTTGAGGACAGGGGTTGGACAGAACTAGGACACTGTCTGGGAGGGGGACATAACCTTCACTTCCTTAATTTTAAACCATTTATTCGGCTTTCACATCACCTCTGGAAGACTGCACCCATTGTCACAATGCACAGTGAGAGAGAGAGAGAGAGAGAGAGAGAGAGAGAGAGAGAGAGAGAGAGAGAGAGAGAGCGCGCGCGAGAGCGCGACCAAAACATTGACTTCTTCACCTCTTGATGCTGCCCGGCTTGCTGTGTTCTTCCAGCCTCCTGCCTGTCTACCTTGGATTCTAGCACCTGCAGTAACTTTTTGTTTCTAACCTTGAATTGATCCATACCTCCATCAGATCATGGCTGACCAGTCAGGGTCTCGGCTTTCCAGTGCCTACACCAGGAACCTCAAGCCCCGGGGTCAACCAATCCAGCCTTGGAGCGCGTGCGCACACACACACACACATAAAAAGGGGCAGAGAAGGAGACCATTTGGCCCCCTCGCGGCTGTTCCACCATTCACTAAGATCATGCCAATCAACAGATGCTTTGAATCCCACCTTCCCCAATGACCTTTGATCCCAAGGTCTCATGAGGATGTATTTGGGAAGAATATTGATCAAAGGACATGACCAACTATCACTAGTATCCTTACACACACAGACGAAGAGGGACACCAGTCTGACTGGGACAATACACCCATCCTGGGACAGGCTAAACAGAGACACGCGCGGGAATTCCTAGAGGCTTGGCATTCAAACCGGAACTCCATCAACAAACACATCAATTTGGACCCCATTTACCAACCTCTCAGAAACAGAACTGGAAATGATATCACCCACCATAACAGACCGAGACACACAAACAGCAAGTGGGACAGAACACCAGCACTTCACCGGAGGCTCACTGACGATGTTACCGAGCATGGTGACGAAACGTCTGAAAACAAACCTTCCAGCTCAACGAGCAAGCTTACAACCAGATATTGATCATTCTACCTTCACAGCTTTCCTGGGTGAGAATTCCACTGACAGGAAACAAATCCCCTCTCACCACTGTCTCAAATAGACAACAACTTACTCTTCAACTGTGTGGGTCTCATTCTCTTCTACAAACACACAAAACATCTTCAATCCACTGAAAGCTTCTCATAGTGTGGTGTTCGAACCAGATCACCCCCTCTTTCTCCTCAATACTAATGAGGTGTGACAAGCCCCGTTTTAGTCAGAGAGAGTCATAGAGACATACAACACGGAAAGAGACCATTTGGCCCAACTCATCCACACCGACCAATTATCCTAACCTAATTAATCCCATTCGCAAGCACTTGGCCCGTATCCCTCTAAACCCTTCCTATCCATATACCCATCCCAATGTTGCAATTGTACCAGCCTCCACCGCATCCTCTGGCAGCTCATTCCATACACGTACCACCCTCTGCGTGAAAACGTTGCCCCTTAGGTCTCTTTTATATCTTTCCCCCTCACCCAAAACCTATGCCCTCTAGTTCTGGACTCCCCCACGCCAGGGAAAAGGTCTTGTCTCTTTACGCTATCAATGCCCCTCTTGATTTTATAACTTCTATAAGGTCACCCCTCGGCCTCAAATGCTCCAGGAAAAAACAGCTCCAGCCTGTTCAGCCTCACCTTGTAGCTCAAATCCTCCAACCCTGGCATTATTGGATGAGGGCATCAGGATGAGGGTACCACCAGCTAGGCCTGGAACCACATGCAGGCCAGACCAGGTAAGGATGGCAGTTTCCTTCCCTAAAGGACATTAGTGAATTGGATGGGTTTTCTGACGATTGACATTGGATTCATGGTCATCATCCCAGATTTTTGTTGAATTCAAATTCCACCGTCTGTCCTGGTGGGATTCGAACCTGGGTCTCGAGGACATTACCTGGGTCTCTGGATTAACAGTTAAGGAAGGATGTGCTGGCCTTGGTGGGGGGAGGGGCGACGTCCAGAGGAGGCTCACAAGAAGAATCCCCATGGATATGGTCTTATGGAAAGCTAGTGCTTCCAAATAAACCTGCTGGAATATAACCTGGGGTTGTGTGATTTTTAACTTTGTCCGATCCCCACGGATGAAGGGCATGTCATTTGAGGAGCGTTTGAGGACTCAGGGTCTGTACTCCGTAGAGTTTAGAAGGACAAATCTGATTGAAAATTACAGAATACTGAGAGGCCTGGATACAGTGGACGTGGAAAAAGAATTGGACTATTAAAGTGAAGAGATGTTGTCCCACAATGAGGGGGAACTCAATCTTGAATAAGAGCTCATAGATATAGAGTGAGAGGAGGTGGGTTCAAAGCTGAGGAGAAGGTAGTTCCATGAGTAGGAGGGACTAGGACCCGAGGGCACGGCCTCAGAGTGAAGGGATGACACTTTAAAACAGAGATGAGGAGGAATTTCTTCAGCCAGAGGGTGGGGAATCCGGGGAACTCATTGCCACAGAGGGCTGTGGAGGGCAAATCACTGAGTGTTTATAGGACAGGGATAGATAGGTCAGTGACTGATAAGGGGAGAAAGCAGGAGAATGGAGTTGAGAAACATACCAGCCATGATAGAATGGAGCAGTGGACTCGATGGGCTTAATGGCCCCATTGTATTCCTGTGGTCTAACCTCTCCCCATTAAAAGCCCCCTCTATCCCTGAAAAGAGTGATATCAACTTTCTGATGCAATTCTATCACTTCTCAAAGAAGTAAAGGTGAACCGTGCACACAACTCTCATTGAGTCTGTGTAACTGTAGCAAAATGCCTCTATTTTTCCATTCCATTCCCCAGGCAATACATAAAGATTCCATTCACCACCCCCTCCACCTTAATCATCACTGAACCTCAAAACTAACTCATAGGTTTAGGGGGAAGAGGGGAAAGGTATAAAAGAGACCTAAGGGGCAACTTTTTCACACAGAGGGTGGTACGTGTATGGAATGAGCTGCCAGAGGAAGTGGTTAGATGGGCTTCAGATTGGTATGACAGGTCGGTGCAACATCGAGGGCCGAAGGGCCTGTACTGCGCTGTAATGTTCTAAGTGGTGGAGGCTGATACAATTGCAACATTTAAGAGGCATTTGGATGGGTGTATGAATAGGAAGGGTTTGGAGGGATATGGGCCAGGTGCTGGCAGGTGGGACTAGATTGGGTTGGGATATCTGGTCGGCAAGGACGGGTTGGACCGAAGTGTCTGTTTCCGTGCTGTACATCTCTATGACTGCATGTTCCAGGACACCCAGATCCCTCTGCACCACACACAGTTCGGTAATCTCTCCCCATTTTGGTGATGTAGGATATTGGTGAGGATGCTGGGGGAACAGGCTCTCTCTATCCTAACTGCAGGAGCCACATTCCTTCCACTGGTTGACCTAGCCTGTCATTAGTATACACAGCCAATCAGAAGACAGAAAGGCTACTCTTTACATAACTGACCAACTCTTGACTCTCAATACTAATTTAGCATGCTGGCCTTCATTGGTTAGGGCATTGAGTGTAGGAGTTGGGACATTATGTTACAGTTGTACATGTCATTGGTGAGGCCACACTTGGAGTATCGTGTACAGTTTTGGTCACCCTGTTATAGGAAAGACATAGTTAAACAGGAAAGAGTGCAAAGAAGATTTACGGGAATATTGCCAGGACGAGTAGGCCTGAATTATAGAGGGAGAGGTTGGCCGGGATGGGACTTTATTCCTTGGAACGTAGGAGAGAGGGGTGACCGTATTGAGGTGCATAAAACCATGAGGGTCATAGCTAGGATGAAGGCATGTGGTCTTTTCCCAGGAATGGGGAATTGAAAACTAGAGGGAATAGGTTTGAGGTGAGAGGGGGAAGAGTTAGGAAGGACCTGAGGGGCAACTTCTTCACCCAGAGGGTGGTGCGGGCATGGAATGGGCTGCCAGAGAAAATGGTTGAGACAAAAAAAAAACTGCAGATGCTGGAATCCAAGGTAGCCAGGCAGGAGCCTGGGAGAACACAGCAAGGCAGGCAGCATCAGGAGGGACAGGCAGGAGGCTGGGAGAACACAGCAAGGCAGGCAGCATCAGGAGGGACAGGCAGGAGGCTGGGAGAACACAGCAAGGCAGGCAGCATCAGGATGGACAGGCAGGAGTCTGGGGGAACACAGCAAGGCAGGCAGCATCAGGAGGTTCAGGCAGGAGGCTGGGAGAACACAGCAAGGCAGGCAGCATCAGGATGGACAGGCAGGAGTCTGGGGGAACACAGCAAGGCAGGCAGCATCAGGAGGGACAGGCAGGAGGCTGGGAGAACACAGCAAGGCAGGCAGCATCAGGAGGGACAGGCAGGAGTCTGGGGGAACACAGCAAGGCAGGCAGCATCAGGATGGACAGGCAGGAGTCTGGGGGAACACAGCAAGGCAGGCAGCATCAGGATGGACAGGCAGGAGGCTGGGAGAACACAGCAAGGCAGGCAGCGTCAGGAGGGGGAGAAGTGTGGTGCTGGAAAAGCACAGCAGGTCAGGCAGCATCTGAGGAGCAGGAGCCCTTCATCAGGAATGTTGCCAGGACCAGAGCTTATGCCCAATATCTTGATTCTCCTGCTCCTCGGATGCTGCCTGACCTGCTGTGCTTTTCCAGCACCACACTCTCGACTCTGATCTCCAGCATCTGCCGTCCTCACTTTCTCTGAGCATCTAGAGATGGAGAAGTCAACGTTGAGGCAGGTACAATTATGTTTTAAAAGCATTTGGATGGGTACATGGATGGGAAGGGTTTAGAGGGATAGGGACCAAATGCGGACAACTGAACTAGCCGAGTGGGTACCAGGGTGGGCATGGACCAGTTTGGGCCTGTTTCTACACTACAGTACTCGAGGACTCTTATATAACAGCCTCCCTCAACCCTTCACCTGTCCAGCCCATCTCCAATGTTTTTATAATGACTAATTAAAGACGTTCGTGGAAATAAGAGGAAGTTGTTCTTTTCACTGAACGGTGACTTTGTGCCAAGGTTTATATTAAATGTGAACTACAGGGCCAGTCCAGTGTTTAGAGAATGGGTTTGGCACGTCTCTCTCTCTCTGCCATGGGGCATGGATCACCTTCAGAACCAATTATTCACGCCACACAACCCAACCCAACACACTGCACAACCCCAGTAATCTGAATACTCAACACATTTCATACAGCACAGGGTTACATAAACAGCAAAGCTCCCTCTACACTGTCCCCATCAATCACTCCCAGGACAGGGACAGCACGGGGTTAGATACGGAGTAAAGCTCCCTCTACACTGTCCCCCATCAATCACTCCCAGGACAGGGACAGCACGGGGTTAGATACAGAGTAAAGCTTCCTCTACTCTTAAACCTGAAAGTAAAATTCTCTCAACACTGTCTGCCTAAGACAGTCCTAGGACAGGTAGCCATGACGTGGAGGTGCCGGTGTTAGACTGCGGTGGACAAGGTCAGAAGTCATCTGACACCAGATTATAATCCAACAGGTTTATTTGAAATCACAAGCTTTTGGAACATTGCCCCTTCGTCAGGTGAAGGGACTTCAGATCGGACAGGTACACCACAGGGTTATATAAAAAAAATAGCTCTACTGTTTTAACCGGAAAGTAAAGCTCCCTCTACACTGTCCCCATCAAACACTCCCAGGACAGGGACAGCATGGGGTTAGATACAGAGTAAAGCTCCCTCTACACTGTCGCCATCAAACACCCCCAGGACAGGGACAGCACGGGGTTAGATACGGAGTAAAGCTTCCTCTACACTGTCCCCCATCAAACACTCCCAGGACAGGGACAGCACGGGGTTAGATACAGAGTAAAGCTCCCTGTACACTGTCCCCCATCAAACACTTCCAGGGCAGGGACAGCACGGGATTAGATACGGAGTAAAGCTCCCTCTACACTGTCCCCCATCAAACACTCCCAGGACAGGGACAGCACGGGGTTAGATACGGAGTAAAGCTCCCTCTACACTGTCCCCCATCAAACACTCCCAGGACAGGGACAGCACAGTAATCAATAGAGTAAAGCTCCCTCTACACATTCAAAACCACATGATCACTTGTATAGTACCACAGGTCATCAAATTAATGTGAAACAATTCTGATTGGCAGAACCGTGCCCAATGTCAGCTTTAACAAATATTGTCTCCAAATCTCACTCCTGAACACATACATAGTTGCATCCTTGTTATCGAAGTGCATCAACATTCTCCCACTCTCTGGGCAAGAATGTCAAGTGCAGACTAATGCTTTGTGGTTCCAAGTTCCAATCCTATTGTGAGAGCTAGCAGGACTTAAATGTAAATCTATCAAGCTACCTCAGTCACAGTGACCACAACCAGCTTCTCATGTTTCAAAAACCCGTCTGGTTCACTAATGCCTTTTAGGGAAGGAAATTGCTTCCCTTACCCTACACATTTCTGTCTCCTTCCTATCAGAAGGACGTGGTGAAACTTGAAAGGGCTTAGAAAAGATTTCCAAGGATGTTGCCAGGGTTGAAGGGTTTGAGCTACAGGGAGAGGCTGAACAGGCTGGGCCTGTCTTCCCTGGAGCGTTGGAGGTTGAGGGGTGACCTTATAGAGGTTTACAAAATTATGAGGGGCATGGATAGGATAAATAGGCAAAGTCTTTTCCTGGGTGTAGGTTTGCTCACTGAGCTGGAAGGTTCATTTCCAGACGTTTCGTCACCCTACTAGGTAACATCTTCAGTGGGCCTCTGGGCAAAGGTCTTTTCTGTGGGGGTGGGGGGAGTCCAGAACTAGAGGGCATAGAGTCAGAGATGTACAGCATGGAATCAGACCCTTCGGTCCAACCCGACCAGATATCCCAACCCAATTTAGTCCCACCTGCCAGCACCCGCCCCATATCCCTCCAAACCCTTCCTGTTCATATACCCATCCAGATGCCTTTTAAATGCTGTAATTGTACCAGCCTCCACCACTTCCTCTGGCAGCTCATTCCATACACGTACCACCCTCTGTGTGAAAAAGTCGCCCCTTAGGTCTCTTTTATATCTTTCCCCTCTCACCCTAAACCTATGCCCTCTAGTTCTGGACTCCCCCACCCCAGGGAAAAGACTTTGACTACTTATCCTATCCATGCCCCTCATGGTTTTATAAACCTCTATAATGTCACCCTTCAGCCTCCGGCACTCCAGGGAAAACAACCCCAGCCTGTTCAGCCTCTCCCTGTAGCTCAAATCCAGTTTAGGGTGAGAGGGGAAAGATATAAAAGAGACCGAAGGGGCACCTTTTTCACACAGAGGGTGGTGCGTGTGAGGAATGGGCTGCCAGAGGAAGTGGTGGAGGCTGATACAATTACAACATTTAAAAGGCATCTGGATGGGTATATGAACAGGAAGGGTTTGGAGGGATATGGGGCGGGTGCTGGCAGGTGGGACTAAATTGGGTTGGGATATCGGGTCGGCATGGACGGTATGCCCTCTAGTTCTGGACTCCCCCCACCCCACAGAAAAGACCTTCGCCCAGAGGTCCACTGAAGATGTTACCTAGTAGGGTGACGAAACGTCTGGAAATGAACCTTCCAGCTCAGTGAGCAAACCTACACACAGGAAGAGACTTTGTCTATTCCCCCTATCCATGCCCCTCATGGTTTTATAAACCTCTATAAAGTCACCCCTCAACCTCCAATGCTCCAGGGGAAAACAGCCCCAGCCTGTTCAGCCTCTCCCTGTAGCTCAAACCCCCCAACCCTGGCAACATCCTGGTGAATCTTTTCTAAGCCCTTTCAAGTTTCACCACGTCCTTCTGATAGGAAGGAGACTGAAATGTGTAGGGTAAGGGAAGCAATTTCCTTCCCTAAAAGGCATTAGTGAACCAGACGGGTTTTTGAAACATGTCTATTTCCGAGCTGTACACCTCGATGACTGTATGACGTGACCCCATGCCCCCATGGTGGTGGCCGACTGTCAACTTCCTCTGAAATGGCCAAGTGAGCCACCCAGCTCAACGGCAACAAGTAATATCCTTCCACCACACACCAACAGGGGGTGGTAAGAGTGGGAAAGGTCCCCACTCAGTGATGGGTTGAACTGAACATCACCGCATTGCCAGGGACCCAGGTTCGATTCCACCCTCGGGCGACTGCCTGTGTGGAGTTTGCACATTCTCCCTGTGTCCGCGTGGGTTTCCTCCCACAGTCCAAAGATGTGCAGGTCAGGGTGGATTGGCTGTGGGAAACTGCCTATAGTGTTCGGTGATCTGTAGATTAAGTGCATCAGTCAGGGGTAAATGTAGGGGAATGGGTCTGGGTGGGTTACCCTTCAGAGGGTTGGCGTGGACTTGCTAGGCCGAAGGGTCTGTTTCCACACTGTGGGGATTCTATGATCATCACTCACAGATGCAAATATAAAATGTGTACGTCATTACAACTGCTTTGTGGTCCAATTATCGGAGGAAGGATGTTCTGGAGATTGAGGGAGTGCAGTGAACGTTTAGTGGTTCCTGGGAGTAGCAGGGCTAATGTATGAAGAGAGACTGGATTGGTCAGAACTCTACTCACTGAGGTTTAGAAGAATGAAGTAGAAATCTCATTGAAACCTACAAGATTCGTACAGGACCCTAGGCAGGGTAAACACAGGAAGGAGGTTAGGAGAAAGTGAGATCAGAGTCGAGAATGTGGTGCTGGAAAAGCACAGCAGGTCAGGCAGCATCCGAGGAGAATCGACGTTTCGGGCCAGAACCCTTCATCAGGAATTCTGATGAATGGCTTTTGCGCAAAACGTCGATTCTCCTGCTCCTCGGATGCTGCCTGACCTGCTGTGCTTTTCCAGCAACACATTCTCGACAGGAAGGATGTTCCTGATGACTAGGGAGACTAGGGGCGGCACGGTGGCACAGTGGTTAGCACTGCTGCCTCACAGCGCCAGAGACCCGGGTTCAATTCCCGCCTCAGGCGACTGACTGTGTGGAGTTTGCACGTTCTCCCCGTGTCTGCGTGGGTTTCCTCCGGGTGCTCCGGTTTCCTCCCACAGTCCAAAGATGTGCCGGTCAGGTGAATTGGCCGTGCTAAATTGCCCATAGTGTTAGGTAAGGGGTAGATGTAGATGTAGATGTAGGGGTATGGGTGGGTTACGCTTCGGCGGGGCGGTGTGGACTTGTTGGGCCGAAGGGCCTGTTTCCACACTGTAAGTAATCTAATCTAATCTAAAAATTGAGGGGGTTCACCCTGTAAGGGTAAGGACTGAGATGGGGAGAAATTTCTCCACCCGGTTGGGGGGGGTGGGGAACGTGGGGGGAGCCTGTGGAATTCTCTGTCACAGAAAGCAGTTGAGTGCAAAACATTGAGTATTTTCAAAACATTACATACCGTTATAGAGTCATAGAGATGTACAGCACAGAAACAGACCCCTCGGTCCAACTCGTCCAGTAATCTAGTCCCATTTGCCAGCATTTGGCCCAAATCCCTCCGAACTCATATTCTCAGGATTAAAGGGTCTAAGGGAGTGAATGTGGGAACAGGGGACTGACTTGGAAGATTAGCCCACGATCCTATTGAACGGCGGAGCAGACCCGAAGGGCCGAATGGCCCGCCCCTACTTTCTGTGTTTCACGTCAGGACTTGCAGAGGGAACACAGCATCACCTCCACAGCCCCGCGCTCCCAGCTACATTTAACATTCTCATCGACCAGCTCCACACCTTCCCCCTGCTGCTCGTAATTGGGGCACCGGGGTGGGGGGGGAGCGGAATTCGAGCGAAAAGAGATAGATATGCTGAAGGAGCCATCAACCAGAAAGGTGAAGATGAAGAAAAGAAATGTAGGGATTGTTGTGGGGGTGGGGGTGGAGAATAAAAAAGGGAGGGGGATGGTGGCTGGCAAGGATGACAGAAAGTTAAGGAATCTTTTACTGTTGAAGGTAGGAAATGGAACCAGTGACTGAGGATTAGGATTGAGAGCAAGGGCAGAGTGAGGAACAAAGATCAAAGGGCAAAGGGCATGGGGGATAAAGCAGGAACCAGGGACAGATTCGGATGATCAGCCATAATCCAATTGAGTGGGAGAGCAGGCCTTTGAGGCTAAATGACCTACTCCTATTTTAATTGGCTGTACCCAGATTCCTTCCAGCCAATGAGAGATCCAAGCTGTGTCCTCCCAAATCCAACAGGTCGAGATGATGGAGAGCACCCATGTCCCCAACATCCCTTGTTGACCTACATTGCTCTTTGCCTCGGGCCGTGAAGTCCAGGTCCATGTGGCCAGTCGATCACAGAGGGAGGGCACTCCACTGCAGCAGACTGACTGAACAAAATGTTAAACCCAGGCCTGGTCTGCGCCCCCACACTCCCTCACTAAACGGTGAACCCAAAAAAGATCCCGTAGTGACCCACACCAAGAAAACCAACAGTACAGAGTCATTGGGATGTACAGAATGAAAACAGACCCTTCAGCCCAACCCGTCCAAGCCGACCAGATATCCCAACCTAATCTGAGTCCCATTTGCCAGCACCTGGCCCATCTCTCTCTAAACCCTATGCATGTTCCCATCCTTTTGGAGCGCCTTTAAGGAAAATGACCCAGATGCCAGTTGTGGGAGCTTGCTGTGCGCTTACAAGCGGAACTGCACCTCAGAAGGATGGCGTCGGCCCTGAAGCACTCCGGGATAAGGAGGCGCTATGTGAATGCAAGCCTTTCTTTTGTCTCTTCCTTGGTCTTTAGGTGACAAAAGGGAATACCTCCAACCCCTACACACAGAGAGACAGACGCCGAGACACACATGCACAGACCACAAGTGACCGCTGCCCATCAGCCATGATGAAATGGCAGAGTGGACCCAAAGGGCTGAATGGTCTTACTTCCACTGCTACGTCTGATGGTCTTAAGTGACACACGGGAGTCACAGATTGCAAGCCCCCCACTCCCCACCACCAAAATCAAAAAAATACATTCCTGCAGACAGCCACCTACTCCAGAAGGACAGAACCTGCCTTTACTGAGACTCAGTCACCGATGGAAATGAAGGCAGTTACATAAAACATTAATATATTGAATTAAGATAATCACATATACAATTAAAGGTACACAAAAGGACATATTTACAGTACATAATTAAAATATACCTAAGATACAGCTTACACAATTACAGCATGCTGCATAATTATACATCATATTTCTCAAGAAATGGCCTGAGAAATAACATTTTAATTAAGATAGAAGCTAGGCATGATATAGATTCAAGGTATATTGTATTTCATAAATGGAACATGCACATCAGGGAAGATAATATAAATATTATGTATCAATCCCCCCCCCTCATCTATCTGAATATAGTTTGTTTAAATGATTGCAGTACGTGGTGTACACACTGCAATGGAATTTTCTCTCGACACACAACCAGCAGAAATAGGAAGCGTTGCCATTGACCGAAAGCATGGCAAATTAGGGAGATTTTACCAAGCCCACATCTCCCTTCAGTTATACTCACATGTTCCAAACTGCGTTCATTTGGAGAGGGGAGTGTTAATCTCGAGGACATGGTTCCTTCGTCAGTTCAATGCCCCCTTCCCAGAGGCAGAAAATACATCAATATTCCTTCGAGTGGATTTGCACAAGGGGATGGAGGGGTGTGTTCAGTTATTCCTCTCTCCTGCTCTGGCAGATCTTATTTGAATTAAAATAAAACAATGCCTTCCGATCCCCTTTTTTCTCCCTCCTCCTCCTCCTCCCTTTCTCTTCAGTGCCCTCTGCCCTTGTTCGCAGAGGGGAGCTCCCGAGGATTCAGAGCGGAGGGAGCCGGCGCTATGGCAATGAATAGCCCCTTCCTGGGCATCCCTGCCCGCCCAGTGGAAGGGACAAGGCTGGCGTCAATTCCAGGGGCAGTCCGGGAGCATCAACACTGTGTGGGATCTTCCCATTCCATCTTTCCCTCCCTCCCTCCCCACCGTCCAATTCCCTTCCCCTCTGGGTCGGTCAAAGATAAACCTCCAACGATCCGGTGGGGAGGGAAGTCAGGGAGACATTGGGGTGGATACAGAGAGAGAGAGAGAGAGATTGGAACAGGCGAACCCACCCCAACAACACAGGAAACACGTCCGAAAGACGAACGAGATCAGACTGACAGCGAAATTAAAGGGACTAGACTTTTAAAGGGGAAGAGAGACACAGAGAGAGAGAGAGAGAGAGAGAGACAGGGAGGGAGAGGGAGAACGAGAGGGAGAGAGAGAATAAAGGGACAGGGAGAGAAAGAAAGAGGAAGAACAAGAGAGGGAAAGAGAAAGAGAGAGAATAAAGGGACAGGGAGAGAAAGAAAGAGGAAGAACAAGAGAGGGAAAGAGAAAGAGAGAGAATAAAGGGACAGGGAGAGAAAGAAAGAGGAAGAACAAGAGAGGGAGAGAAAGAGAGAGAATAAAGGGACAGGGAGAGAAAGAAAGAGGAAGAACAAGAGGGGGGGAGAGAGAATAAAGGGAAAGGGAGAGAAAGAAAGAGGAAGAACAAGAGGGAAAGAGAGAGAGAGAGAATAAAGGGACTGGGAGAGAAAGAAAGAGGAAGAACAAGAGAGAGAGAGAATAAAGGGACAGGGAGAGAAAGAAAGAGGAAGAACAAGAGGGGGAGAGAGAGAGAGAGAGAGAGAGAATAAAGGGACAGGGAGAGAAAGAGGAAGAACAAGAGGGGAGAGAGAGAGAATAAAGGGACAGGGAGAGAAAGAAAGAGGAAGAATAAGAGGGGGGAGAGAGAGAATAAAAGGACTGGGAGAGAGAGAGAGGAAGAACAAGGTGGGGGTGGAGAGAGAGAAAGACGGGGAGAGAAGGAAAGAGAGAGGAAGAATAAGAGAGGGGGAGAGAAAGAGAGAGTCTGAAAAAAGAGAGATCAGGAGAGAAAGACAGAGAGAGAAAGAAATACAGGGGGTTGGTGAAGAGAAAGACAGACAAGGAGACAACGTGACAGGGAGAGAGAGGGAAATGCGCGCACACACAGGGAGAGAGAGAGAGAGACATACAGAGAGAGAGAGAAAAAGAGGAAAACACATAAACAAAGAACAAAAACAGAGACACACACATATGGAGAAAAACAAAGGAAGGGGGGAGAGAAACAGAGAAATGGGAAAAAAGACAGAAAAACAGAGAAGGAGAGAAAGAGAGACAGTGAGATAAAGACACAGGAAGGGGGGGGGAGCGAAAGAGAGACACAGGGTAAGAGATGGAGAAACACAGAAACAGAGAGGGACAGAGAGCGAAGCAGACACACACAGAAAAATAGAAAGAGAAAGACAGAGACGCTCACAGACACAGACACAGACACAAATATTTGTTAAGGACAGGAGGGGATTACAGTCAGGCACCATTGTAGAGGTGGGGGATGTTTGAAAGGCATTAAATTTTGGTCAGGTTTATTCTGTTAAAATAAGGAACGTGTTGAGTAAACTGGCGAGAGAGGGAAATTCCTTACAAAGCTTGGCTTTTGTTGGGTTTTAGCTGCAAACTCTGAACAAAGGCCTGAATGTGTTTATTGTGCAATAAGTGTTCACACCCTCAGCTGGATCCGTTACTGTCCAAGGGAGGTGTGTGTGTGTGTGTGTGTGTGTCACTGCCCTGGAGCTGTGACTGAGCAGCAGCTGCCTGAAAACGTTGTGTTTGTTTTGTATGTTTGGTGTGCCCTAGCCCAAATCCCAGGCTCGGTTGAGGCCTTGGAAGAAACTACACCTCCCAGAATACAGTGAGCAACCCCTCAGGCTCCACCTCTTTGGCAAAACTGGAAGTGCCAAGGTGCATCCTGGGGCTTGTAGTTTTCTAACCTTCTGTTCTGACCAAGAGGAACAACAGGGGGACGGGGAAATAGAGGCAGGACTAGGCCGTTCAGCTCTACCAGTCTACTATCCCACTCAATGTGGTCATTGTCTCTAGTTACAAATCACACAACACCAGGTTATAGTCCAACAGGTTTAATTGGAGGCACTAGCTTTCGGAGCGGCGTTCCTTCATCAGGTGATTTGGAGGGTAAAGGGGCAGCGCTCCAAAAGCTAGTGTCTCCAATTATTCCTGTTAGACTATAACCTGGTATTGTGTGATTTTTAACTTTGTACACCCCAGTCCAACACCGGCATCTTCAAATCATTGTCTCTGATTCCTACACCACACTGGCAGCTCACCACCACTTTCACAAGGGGCAGTTAGCAATGCCAACGCTCTTATGCCACCTGTTCGAGAATAAAGGAGGGGAGAAAAATATATAAATATGTGAATTTCTTCTGATGAACAAATTTGTCTCTTGGAGGCATAGTGGCTCAGTGATTAGCACTGCTGCCTCCCAGCACCAGGGATCCGGGTTCGATTCCAGCCTCAGGTGACTGTCTGTGTGGGGTTTGTACATTCTCCTTGTGTCTGCGTGGGTTTCCTCCGGGTGCTCCGGTTTCCTCCCACAGTCCAAAGATGTGCAGGTCAGGGTGGATTGGCCATGGAAAGTTGCCCATAGTGCTCAGGGATGTGTAGGTTAGGCGCATTAGTCGGAGGTAAATGTAGGATAATAGGGTAAGGGAATGGGTCAGGGTGAGTTACTCTTTGGAGGGTCGGTGTGGACTTATTGGGCTGAAGGGCTTGTTTCCACACTGTAGGGATTCTCTGATTCCAAAACGAGTAGGATAAAAGGCCAGCACAACATCGAGGGCCAAAGGGCCTGTATTGTGCTATGTTTAAAACGAGGTGATTTGATGGAAGTTTTCACGATATTAGCAGAATTGATAAGGTTGATAAAGATAAACTATTTCCACTGTTACGTGTAAGAATGATACCTGGAATGCAGGGGTTAAGTTATGAGGAGAGATTACACAAATTACTGTTCCGACATGGGGTAAACCCTCCTGCTTAATCTAAAACCAGCAACACAGGAAAGGTTTATCCCGTGCAGTAATCTGTAAAAATTCAATAGGCCAAGAACTAGTTAAAGTAAAAATTAACAACTTTATTTCTTAAAGAATAACAGAGAATAATTAACTAACAACTATTTACAACTCCTTCCTCTGATCTATCTTTTACCTTCCCTTCTATAATACTAGTTCAATAAAACTTCCAATTAAGATTTACAGAGCAACACTTCTTATCTCAAAACCAGGCTGCTTTCAGGTTTCTCTGAATTCGTGTATTCTTGGGAAGTCTACTTCTCAAGGTTCCTGATTGATTCAGGTACCTTCTAAGAGAGTTCTTTTCTGGGTAGTATACAGATGTCATTGGCTTGCCAGTTCTCCTCCCAACTGTTCAATTTTCCCCAATCTTATACCCCGAAAGCATCGGATTGTGTCATTGGCTTTTAAGGTTGTCAATATACTCAATTGGAATTGAAACTTGATTGGAATTTGGTATTTTTCAGGGTATAATTTAAACTGATTGGCCTAATTCACATCTGTTTTATCATTTCCAGATAACCAGCTACCCCAATAGCTGGAGCACATGTTACGTTGTGTCTTATTGAGAACACTGTTGGAATATTTAGATTAGATTAGATTACTTACAGCGTGGAAACAGGCCCTTCGGCCCAACAAGTCCACACCGACCCTCCAAAGAGCAACCCACCCAGACCCATTCCCCTACACCTAACACTACGGGCAATTTAGCGTGGCCAATTCACCTGACCTGCACATTTTTGGACTGTGGGAGGAAACCGGAGCACCTGGGGGAAACCCACATCGACACAGGGAGAATGTGCAAACTCCACACAGACAGTTGCCTAAGGCGGGAATTGAACACGGGTCTCTGGCACTGTGAGGCAGCAGTGCTAACCACTGAGCCACCGTGCCAATTAGCAAGGTTAGATCTCATGAAATACAGGGAAAACCAGCCATTTGGATACAGAACTGGCTCAAAGGTAGAAGACAGAGGGTGGTGGTGGAGGGTTGTTTTTCAGACTGGAGGCCTGTGACCAGTGGAGTGCCACAAGGATCGGTGCTGGGCCCTCTACTTTTCGTCATTAACATAAATGATTTGGATGCGTGCATAAGAGGTACAGTTAGTAAGTTTGTAGATGACACCAAAACTGGAGGTGTAGTGGACAGCGAAGAGGGTTACCTCAGATTACAACAGGATCTGGACCAGATTGGGTTAATGGGCTGAGAAGTGGCAGATGGAGTTTAATTCAGATAAATGCGAGATGCTGCATTTTGGGAAAGCAAATCTTAGCAGGACATATACACTTAATGGTAAGGTCCTAGGGAGTGTTGCTGAACAAAGAGACCTTGGAGTGCAGGTTCATAGCTCCTTGAAAGTGGAGTCACAGGTAGATAGGATAGTGAAGAAGGCATTTGGTATGCTTTCCTTTATTGGTCAGAGTATTGAGTACAGGAGTTGGGAGGTCATGTTGTGGCTGTACAAGACATTGGTTAGGCCACTTTTGAAATATTGCGTGCAATTCTGGTCTCCTTCCTATCAGAATGATTTGAAACTTGAAAGGGTTCAGAAAATATTTATAAGGATATTGCTAGGATTGGAGGATTTGAGCTACAGGGAGAGGCTGAACAGGCTGGGGCTGTTTTCCCTGGAGCGTCGGAGGCTGAGGGGTGACCTTATAGAGGTTTATAAAATCATGAGGGGCATGGATAGGGTAAATAGGCAAAGTCTTTCCCTGGGGTGGGGAGTCCAGAACTAGAGGGCATAGGTTTAGGATGAGAGGGGAAAGATATAAAAGAGACCTAAGGAGCAACTTTTTCACACAGAGGGTGGTACGTGTATGGAATGAGCTACCAGAGGAAGTGGTGGAGGTTGGTACAATTGTAACATTTAAGAGGATGGGTATATGAATAGGAAGGGTTTGGAGGGATATGGGCCGGGTGCTGGCAGGTGAGACTAGATTGGGTTGGGATATCTGGTTGGCATGGACGGGTTGGACCGAAGGGTCTGCTTCCATGCTGTACATCTCTATGACTCTATGACTTGGTGCTGTCACTGCTAGCTTTTAACTCTCTTAAAGGTACAGTTCACGCACATTTTCATAACACCTCCCCCCTTAAGATAAATTGAGCCATCATAATGAAAAGACGGTTTCATTTTTTTTCTCCACTTTTTAAACACATTACCCTAACATACAGATAACTTTAATATAAGTTCATCTTAACTTCTTCCCCTATACCTGTATATATAAAACATTAAATAAAAACAAATCTCATCTCAACGCTATCAGTTAAATCTGCGAATACATTCTTACGGCACACAACATGTACGATTTTAAAATTTAAAGTCTACAACATAAGAGTCCAATGAAATAGTCTCATTTTCGTAACTTTAACAAGTTCTAAGAATGTAAGCAGATTGTGGTCAGTGTACACAATCCTTGTCCTTGTCCTTGTACTACCATCTCCAACAGACCGTTCGTGACATATGCATTAACATATTATGAGGCCAGTACCAAACCCAATAGTTCCTTTTCGATTGTGGAGTGTTTTCTCTGGTGGATGTTGATCTTCTTTGAAAAGAAACCAACGGGCAGGTCAATCCCATCCTCATTTTCCTGTGGGAGTACAGCTCCAACCCCATTGTCATTAGCATCAAGGGCGACTTTAAAAGGTTTTGAAAAGTTTGGTGTAGCTAAAATTGGTTTGGTGGTTAATATTGATTTCAAATAGTCGAATGCCTCTTGGCATAGTTCTGTCCACTGAAACTTTGTGTTCTTCCTCAGCAAGTTGGTTAACAGTGCCACTACACTGCTGAGGTTTAGAACAAACTTCCGATAGAATCCGCTGAGTCCGAAGAATCGAAGCACCTCTTTCTTTGAGGTTGGTTGTGAAAATTCCTCGATGGCCTTTGTCTTTGCGTTCTGTGGGGTCAACCTTCCATGACCGACATTATGTCCCATTGATGTCACCTCTGCTTTTGCGAATTCTGTTTTATTAATGTTTACCACCAGTTTTGTGTCTTGTAGTCCTTCAAAGAGCTCTGCCAACTGTACAATGTGATCTTTCCAAGACTTACTAAAGATCTCTACATTGTCCAAATAGACTGCACAGTTTGTTAGTCCAACCACAACTCTGCTCATGAGTCTTTGGAATGCGGTGGGTGTGTTCTTCATTCCAAAGGGCGTCCGTTTAAACTGATACAGCCCATTTGGGGTTACAAATGCAGAAATATCTTTTGCCAACTCTGATAAAGGTACCTGCCAGTAACCACGTATTAAGTCCAACTTGGTGTTGTACCTTGCTTGTCTGACTTTCTCGATACAGTCCTCCAATCTAGGAATTGGATATGAGTCTGATTTTCTAACGACATTGACCTTCCGATAATCCACGCAGAATCGTTGAGTCCCGTCTGGTTTGGGAACTAAGACGATCGGCAAACTCCACTCACTCTGGCTTGGTTCGATAATGTTCTCGTCGAGCATGACCTCCACCTCCATCTGGACATGTCTGGCTTTGAAAGGATTAAGCCGATAGGGGTATTGTTTTATCGGAGCAGTATTCCTGACGTCTACTTCATGTACAATAGTATTAATTCTCCCCATCTGATTCCTACATATGTCCTTGTACTACAGTAACAAACCTTTCAACTGCATTCTATGCTGCTGAGACAGATAGCTTACTAACCTATCCCACTCCTCAAGAACTTATTTTCTAACCTATTTTGAGACACCTCAAAATCCACTCCATCTGAATTGGATTCCTCACTCTGCGGGGCAGTAACTAACGTCTGTTTCTCCAGTTCTTTCTCTCTAGTGTAGTACGGTTTCAGCATGTTCACACGACATACCCAATACCTTTTTTTCCTATCTGGCATCTTTACTCGATAGTTCACCTGACTCAACTTTTTGTCAATTTGATAGGGATCACTAAACCATGGCTGGTTAAACCGGTAACAGTATGAACACGTCATCCACACAGGAAAACGTCCGAGTCTCAGAGATTTTATCTGTCACCTGTTCCATTTTACACTGTTCCCTTTTTAGCTGCTGTTTAGCTAACCCACCCACTCAATTTAGTTTGTCCCTCACCTCTGATACATAATCTACGTGCGAGATCTCTGACTTTGGTCCTGTCAATTTTCTTTTAATTAATTTCAAAGGGTCTCTCACTTCATGCCCGAACATTAACTCAAAGGCAGTAAACTGAATAGATTCATTTGGGACATCTCTAATGGCAAACAATATGAATGGGATACCTTTATCCCAATAATTTGGGTAATCCTGAGAGTACGCTCTCAACGTAGTCCTCAAAGTCTGATGCCACCTTTCTAAAGCTCCCTGGGATTCAGGATGATACACACTGGACTTAAAGTGCTTTATGTCTAAGCTAACCATAACCTCCTTAACCAGCCTAGCAGTAAAATGTGACTCTTGGTCTGACTGAATCTCTCTGGGTAGTCTACAGTGTGTGAAGAAAGCTACCAACTCCTTGACTATCCTTTTTGCCTTGGTACTCTGTAATGGAATTGCCTTCAGAAATCTGGGAGACACATCCATTATGGTTAACGTATACTGGTTCCCACTTTTAGTTCTCATGAGGGGACCTACACAATCAATTATAACCCGCGTGAAAGGTTCTTCAAATGAGGGAACTGGCAACAAAAGTGTTGGTTTTATTAGCACCTGTGGCTTACCCATCATTTGGCATGTAGGACACTTATGGTAAAAGTTAGCCACATCCTTGTGCATTCCAGGCCAATCAAAATGTTTTTGTACCTTAGCCTGAGTCTATCATACCCCTAGGTGACCTCCTACAGGTAGTTCATGTGTTACTCGTAACACTTCCTGTCTGTATGCTACCTGCAACACAATTAGTGCACTTCGGCCTATTTCCCCTCTGCACTAACCTGCCGTGGTCTCCATTTCTGTCTTAGGATACTATCTGTCAGATACTAGCCCTCCAGAATATTCTCTGCCTCCTTTTCGGAGTACACATCCATATATATATATGTCTCATCGTCTTGTCTTTCTGTTGCAAGTCTCTTAGCCTTTTAGGACTAAACACCTCTGTCTGTTCAGGTTTTTCCTGCACCATTACGTCAAACAGGATGTCCGCTAACTGAACCTCAATCCCTTCATCTTTCTCTTTACTTTTTGCTTTGTGCTGTGACTTATGATAATGGAATCTGGTTACCACACAGTCTGGGAAAATACCAGGATATTTCTGTTTTATCTCCCCAGTTTTGTTTGGTCTTCCTTGGGCTTCTCCACAACAATTGGGTGCCACTCACTGCCATCTTGGACCCTGCCGAATCATTCCCAAGAATAATTCCTGGAACTGACACTCTGTCAATCACTCCCACTGTAACTTCCCCAGTCTTAAGTTGTCACTCCAACCTGATCTTGCATAAGGGAATGTTAAATTTCTGACCATTATCCCACAAATTACCACACTCTCGGGTGACAGATCAGAAAGAGTGCATACTCACTCATCCCCTACTATCAGTGACTGGTTAGATCCTGTATCTGTCAAAATTATAACTTGTTATCCTTCTCCCCTGTTCTTTCTGAGTAAGTTTTACCCACAGAGGCAAATTCTTTGTAGGGGTCAGATACTAACCCCATACCCAGCCCCTGCCGAGACTGTGCATTCTCCTGCAGCTCCTCAGCTCTTCTTGAGGGTCTCCTTTACTCCCTTCCCTGATGCCACTGGTTTAGCTTCTTTTACCATATATTTTCCCACAATCCTTTCTTTAACGACCAGCACTGTGTCCTTACATGGCCCACTTTACCCCAGTGGAAACATTTGAGGCCTTGCACCTCCTTCCCACCCTCTTGGGCTTCTTTATCCTGTGGTTAAATCTTACCAGTGTTCTCTACTCTTGGTTCAGTAGTGTAGGATCTCCCCTTCTCCCCACTTCTATCCCTCACAGGATGAAATTCTAGCCGGAAGTTTGTCTTATGCACCAACATGTAATTCATCTGCTAATTCTGCTGCCCTTCTCACTTCCTGAGCTTTCTGTTCCTCCGCGTGAATTCTTACCATCTCTGGAAGTGAGGTTTTAAACTCCTCCAGCAGAATAGTCTCTCTTCGAGCCTCAAATGTCTTATCTATTTTCAAAGCACGCACCAATCGATCAAATGACTGTGTTTAATTCTTTCGAAATCAACATCCGTCTGACCTGGTTCCTTCTTTGTGATTCTCTACCGCTGCCTGTATGCTTCTGGCACCGACTCATAAGCACTTAAATTAGACGGTTTAACCTCTTCATAATCTCTTGACCCCTCATCTGACAGCGTGGCAAAAACCTCACTAGCTCCTCCGACCAGTTTAGTTTGAACTAGCATTACCCATAAATTCTCAGACCATTCCATCTGCCTCGCCAATTTTTCAAATGAAATGAAGAAGGCTTCAACATCTTCCTCATCAAAATGTGGCAGAGTTTTGACATATATTATATATATTTTTTAACTTCCATCCTGTTAACTTTGCAGACTAACTCGCAACTTCTCAAGTTCAAATTCTCTTTCTCTTTCTCTCTCTGTTTCTTCTCTCTCTCTCTTTCCTCAGCCAAGAACCTTCTCTCTCTCCCTTTTCCTCTCTCTCTCTTTTTGTTTACCTTCTAACTCCACTTTCCTCAATTATGATTTAAGTTTTTCAACTTCTACTGCACTTGTCTGTTTCTCTGACACACCTAAGTGTTTGAGTAATCCCTTTACAATTTCAGCTTTACTTTTGTCCTTGGTTAAACCCAAATCTAACTTCTTTCCTAATTCTAAAATTATGGCCTTTTTCTTTCCTACTAAACTTTCTTGGCAAATTTGAGACTAGTCTTCAAATCCCAGAGCCTCTTTAGCAATTTTAAGAGCCATTTCTCTCACTTTTAATTTAATTAACCACAAGTCACTGAAAGTAAACAAATTGCTGCACCTACATTTTATTTAAAGATTTAGGGCACTAACCTGCTATTCCTGATGAAGGGCTTTTGCCCGAAACGTCGATTTTCCTGCTCCTCGGATGCTGCCTGACCTGCTGTGCTTTTCCAGCATCACTCTAATCTTGACTCTAATCTCTAGCATCTGCAGTATCCACTTTTGACTAACCTGCAATCTACTGGGAATTTTCGTACCCCCAAATCTAATCAAACCTGTCTAAACCAGTTCAAATCCCGGACGAGCCCCCAAACTGTTCCGACATGGGGTAAGCTCTCCTGCTTAACTTAAAACCAGCAACACAGAAAAGATTTATCCTGTGCAGTAATCTGTAAAATTTGGATAGGCCAAGAACTAGTTAAAGTAAAAATTAATAACTTTATGTCTTAAAGTATAACAATGAATAATTAATTAACAACTATTTACAACTCCTTCCTCTGACCTATCTTTTACCTTCCCTTCTATAATAATAGTCTGAAAAAAACTCCCAATTACGATTTACAGAACAACACTTCTTATCTCAAAACAGGCTGCTTTCTGGTTTCTCTGAATTACATACATAGAACATAGAAAAGTACAGCACAGAACAGGCCCTTTGGCCCACAATGTTGTAATGTAAAATATAGTAACTTAACCTACGCACACCTCAACTCACTGTTATCCATGTGCATGTCCAGCAGTCACTTAAATATCCCCAATGACTCTGCTTCCACCATCACAGCTGGCAACGCACTCCATGCATTCACAACTCTCTGTGTAAAGGACCTACCTCTGACATCTCCTCTATACCTTCCCCCTAATATCTTCAAACCATGACTCCTTGTACTGGTCAATCCTGCCCTGGGGAAAAGTCCCTGGCTATTGACTCTATCTATTCCTTTCATTATCTTGTACACCTCGATCAGGTCCCCTCTCTTCCTCCTTCTCTCCAGAGAGAAGAGTCCGGGCTTATTCAACCTTTCTTCGTAAGGCAAGCCCTCTGGTCCAGGCAGCATCTTGGTAGCATTCCTGTCTTCTTCTTGGGAAGTCTGCTTCCCAGGTTCCTGATCGATTAAGGTACCTTTAAGAGAGCTATTTTCGGGGCAGTGGACAGGTGTCATTGGCTTGGCGGTTCTCCTCCCAACTGTTCAATTTCCCCCAGTCTTATACCCCCAAAGCATCGGATTGTGTCATTGACTTTTTAAGATTGTTAATATACTGAATTCAAACTGATTTCAAATTTGGTATTTTTCGGGGTATAATTTAAATTGTTTGGCCAAATTCGCACTGTTTTGTCATTTCCAGGCAACCAGCTACCCCAGTAGCTGGAGCACATGTTACATTGTGTCTCACTTGGTGCTGTCACTGCTAGCTTTCACTCTCTTAAAGGTACAGTCCACCCACATCTTCATAACATTAGGGAAAGATGTTGTGAAACCTGAAAGGGTGCTGAAAAGATTTCCAAAGATGTTATTAGGATTGGAGCTATAGGGAGAGACTGAACAGGCTGTGGCTGTTTTCCCTGGAGCGTCGGAGGCTGAGGGGTGATTTTGCAGAGGTTTATAAAGTCATGAGGTGCATGGATAGGGTGAAGAGACTGGGGTGAGAGAGTCCAGAACTAGAGGGCATAGCTTTAGGGTGAGAGGGGAACGATATAAAAGAGACCTAAGGGGAAACTTTTTCACGCAGAGAGTGGTATGTGTATAGAATGAGCTGCCAGAGGAAGTGGTGGAGGCTGGTACAATTACAGCATTTAAGAGGCATCTGGATGGGGATATGGATAGGAAGGGTTTGGAGGGATACGGGGCAAATGCTGGCAGGTGGGACTAGATTGGGTTAGGTTCTGAGGTCGGCATGGACAAGTTGGACCGAATGGTCTGTTTCCATGCTGTACATCTCTAAGACTCTAAATTAGGCCAGTTTTTCTCTAGAATTTACAGGGTTAAAAGGTGATCTGATCAAAGACTTCAAGATATTAACAAGGTAAGGATAAACCTTTCCAAATGTTGGGTGTTCTAGATCTGAGAGTATAGTCTGAGAATTCGGGCCAGAGCGTTCAGGAGAGATGTTAGGGAGCGTTGGTACACACAAAGGGTGGGAGAGGGTTGGAACGCTATTCCACACACGGCAGTGGATGCCTAATCAGTTATTAATTTCAAATCTGAGATAAATAATTTTTTGTGGAACAGAGGTTTTAAAGGATAAATAGAGTTGGTCGGATATCAGCCACGATCTCATTGAATGGTGGGATTGAATCAAGGGGTTGAATGGCCTCCTCATGTTCCTCAGTTTCTATTTAACAGGGAAGGCCATGCACCTTTGGTGCAGACAAGCAGGAAGCTGGAAAAACACAGCAAGCCAGAAGTTAACATTTCAGCTCCAGAGGAAGAGTTCCACCTGAAATGTTGACTTCTGCCTTGCTGTGTTCCCCCAGCCTCCTGCCTGTCCCTCCTGATGCTGCCTGCCTTGCTGTGTCCCCCCAGCCTCCTGCCTGTCCCTCCTGATGCTGCCTGCCTTGCTGTGTTCTCCCAGCCTCCTGCCTGTCCCTCCTGATGCTGCCTGTCTTGCTGTGTTCCCCCAGCCTCCTGCCTGTCCCTCCTGATGCTGCCTGCCTTGCTGTGTTTTTCCAGCCTCCTGCCTGTCCCTCCTGATGCTGCCTGCCTTGCTGTGTTCCCCCACCTCCTGCCTGTCCCTCCAGATGCTGCCTGCCTTGCTGTGTTCCCCCAGCCTCCTGCCTGTCCCTCCTGATGCTGCCTGCCTTGCTGTGTTCCCCCAGCCTCCTGCCTGTCCCTCCTGATGCTGCCTGCCTTGCTGTGTTCCTCCAACCTCCTGCCTGTCCCTCCTGATGCTGCCTGCCTTGCTGTGTTCCCCCAGCCTCCTGCCTGTCCCTCCTGATGCTGCCTGCCTTGCTGTGTTCCCCCAGCCTCCTGCCTGTCCCTCCTGATGCTGCCTGCCTTGCTGTGTTCCTCCAGCCTCCTGCCTGTCCCTCCTGATGCTGCCTGCCTTGCTGTGTTCTCCCAGCCTCCTGCCTGTCCCTCCTGATGCTGCCTGTCTTGCTGTGTTCTCCCAGCCTCCTGCCTGTCCCTCCTGATTCTGCCTGCCTTGCTGTGTTTTTCCAGCCTCCTGCCTGTCCCTCCTGATGCTGCCTGCCTTGCTGTGTTTTTCCAGCCTCCTGCCTGTCCCCCCTGATGCTGCCTGCCTTGCTGTGTTCTCCCAGCCTCCTGCCTGTCCCTCCTGATTCTGCCTGCCTTGCTGTGTTTTTCCAGCCTCCTGCCTGTCCCTCCTGATGCTGCCTGCCTTGCTGTGTTCTCCCAGCCTCCTGCCTTGCTGTGTTTTTCCAGCCTCCTGCCTGTCCCTCCTGATGCTGCCTGCCTTGCTGTGTTCCCCCAGCCTCCTGCCTGTCCCTCCTGATGCTGCCTGCCTTGCTGTGTTCCCCCAGCCTTCTGCCTGTCCCTCCTGATGCTGCCTGCCTTGCTGTGTTCTCCCAGCCTCCTGCCTTGCTGTGTTCTCCCAGCCTCCTGCCTGTCCCTCCTGATGCTGCCTGCCTTGCTGTGTTCTCCCCGCCTCCTGCCTGTCCCTCCTGATGCTGCCTGCCTTGCTGTGTTCCCCCACCCTCCTGCCTGTCCCTCCTGATGCTGCCTGCCTTGCTGTGTTCCCCCAGCCTCCTGCCTGTCTCTCCTGATGCTGCCTGCCTTGCTGTGTTCTCCCAGCCTCCTGCCTGTCCCTCCTGATGCTGCCTGCCTTGCTGTGTTCCCCCAGCCTCCTGCCTGTCCCTCCTGATGCTGCCTGCCTTGCTGTGTTCTCCCAGCCTCCTGCCTGTCCCTCCTGATGCTGCCTGCCTTGCTGTGTTCTCCCAGCCTCCTGCCTGTCCCTCCTGATGCTGCCTGCCTTGCTGTGTTCCCCCAGCCTCCTGTCTGTCCCTCCTGACGTTGCCTGCCTTGCTGTGTTCCCCCAGCCTCCTGCCTGTCCCTCCTGATGCTGCCTGCCTTGCTGTGTTCCCCCAGCCTCCTGTCTGTCCCTCCTGACGTTGCCTGCCTTGCTATGTTCCCCCAGCTTCCTGTTTGTCTATCCTGGATTCCATCATCTGTGGATTTATTGTCTGCACCTTTGGAGGGCTTGGGGTGGTCTGTTTGACAAGGGGCTGTTGGAAGGTTGGAAGATGCAGAATTCAGATGACTGGGGAAGGAAACTGAAGGGAAATGAGGAATTGTTTTAATGCAGCAAACAATGTGATGTGGAACCTGTCAGCTGAAAGAGCAAGTTCAATCGAAGGTATCTAAAGGGGAATTGGAAAAAGAGAAAGATAACTGCAGGACTGCGCAAGATTTGAGGGAGTGTGGAACGTGATGGGCTGAATGGCCTCCTTTCTTGTTCTATCTTGGGAAGTGGGCATAGTTGGAGAGACCAGCATGTGTTGTCAACCTACAAAACAGCATGTCAGAACAGAAGGCCAAGGTTGACAGGTCTTCAGTTTTGGAGACAAGTTAGAATGAGAGTCCCTACAGTTTGGAAACAGGCCCTTCGGCCCAACAAGTCTACACCGTCCCTCCGAAGAGCATCCCACACATTTGCCCCTGACTCATGTACCCAACCTACTCTTCGTTGGACACTATGGACAATTTAGCGTGGCCAATCCACCCTAACCTGCACATCTTTGGACTGTGGGAGGAAAACGAAGCACCCGGAGGAAACCCACGCAGACACGGGGAGAACATGCAAACTCCACTCAGACAGTCACCCGCGACTGGAATCGGACACGGGTCTCTGGCGCTGGGAGGCAGTAGCGCTAACCACTGAGTCACCATGCCCCCCCAAAATGGTGCTAAAACTATACAAGGCAGCAGTCAGACTATGGTTGGAATATTGTGAACAGCATTGGGATTTTCCTCAACGTTGCAGGCAGTTCAGAGAAGGGTCACTCAGCTGAATCCCGGGTATAGAGAGACTGTCTTATGAGCAGGAGTTGAATAGGTTTAGTTTGATTTGATTTGATTTATTATTGTCACATGTACCTAGGCACAGTGAAATGTTTTGTGGTGCAATACAGGCTGAGCATACCCCCAAATATAGATCACAGGGTGGCAGAACAGAGTGGGGAACACAGTGTTACAGCTACAGAGAAGGTGCACAGAGAGCGAGATCGACATTAAATGTAAAATTTGAGAGGTCCATTCAGAAGTCTGATAACAGCGGGAAAGAAGCTGTCCTTGAATCTGTTAGTTCACGTATTTAAGCTTTAAGATTGAGCGTGTCCTGATTGGGGTTTAGGAGAACGAGAGGTGGCCTTATTGAAGTGTACAAGAGTCTGAGGGGGTTTGACAGGGGGAGATGTGGAGAGGGTGTTTCCCCTCGTGTGGGAGACTCTAGGCCCAGAGGGGCACCATCTCAGAGTAAGGGGTCACCCATTGAAGACAGGGATGGGGAGGAATATCGTCTCTCCAAGAGGAGTCAATCTGTGCAAGTCTTTATTGCTGAGGGCTGTCGAGGCCGGGGTATTAAGGATATTCAAGGCTGAAACAGAGATTTTTCATCAGGAAGGGAATTGAGGGAAAAGGCAGGAAGATGGCGATGAGGGCTCTCAGACCGAGCCATGATCCCATTGAATGGTGGAGCAGACTCGATGGGCTGAATGGCCAATGCCTATGATCAATTTTTGGATCTGGAGTCAGATACACTTCCCTTGCTGGAATCTCCAGTTACTCTCTGAGGAACGATGTTTCTCCTCAATTCCCTATTTCACTCCCTGACCGCTCCACACTCTCCTCACTCTTGAAGCCATTCTGGTATCGGAGTGTTGCTGTGGTTAGAGGGTTTGAGCTACAGGGAGAGGCTGAACAGGCTGGGGCTGTTTTCCCTGGAGCGTCGGAGGCTGAGGGGTGACATTATAGAGGTTTACAAAATTATGAGGGGCATGGAGAGGATAAATAGACAAGGTCTTTTCCCTGGGATGGGGGAGTCCAGACCTAGAGGGCATAGGTTTAGGGTGAGAGGGGAAAGATATAAAAGAGACCTAAGGGGAAACTTTTTCACACAGAGGGTGGTACGTGTATGGAATGAGCTGCCAGAGGAAGTGGTGGAGGCTGATACAATTACAACATTTAAGAGGCATTTGGATGGGTATATGAATAGGAAGGGTTTGGAGGGATATGGGCCGGGTGCTGGCAGGTGGGACTAGATTGGGTTGGAATATCTGGTCGGCATGGACAGGATGGGCCGAAGGGTCTATTTCTGTGCTGTACATCTCTATGACTCTGTCTGCTCACTTTCCAGTGTGTTCAGGAACAACACAATGGTTTAGCAGAAGGATAGGGAGGTCTCCTGGACTGAGCTGCATCACTCGGCCAATGTCTGGGCTGGTCCCATTGCAGTTTGTGGGATCTTGCTGTGCCACAGATTTCCCAGTGTCTGCGCTTTACTGGAGCCTCATTAGCTGTGAAGGATGGGCTAGGATTGTGAGCGTTTTAACAAAGGCTTAATGCTTCTTTTTTTTTCCCCCTGGGAGAGTTAATATCATATTCCTGGTGTAAGAATGTAAGAACTAGGAGCAGGAGGAGGCCATTTGGCCCATCGAGGCTGCCCCACCCTTCAATAAGATCATGGCTGATCTTTATCGTGGACTCAGCTCCACTGACCCACCCGCTCACTGTAACCCTTAATCCCTTTACTGTTCAAAAATCCTAAAAACATTCACTGAGGAAGCTTCAGCTGCTTCCCTGGGCGGGGAATTCCACAGATTCCCAACCCTCTGGGGGAAGAAGTTCCTCCTCAGCTCAGTCCCAAACCCACTCCCCCTTATTTTGAGACGATGCCCCTAGTTCTTCACCCATATGTGGAAACGATCTCCCTGCTTCTATCTTATCTATTCCCTTCATAATTTTATATGTTTCTATAAGATTCCCCTTCATTCTTTTAAATTCCAGTGAATCTAATCCCAGTCTACTCAGGCTCTCCTCATAATCCAACCCCCTCAACTCCGGAATCAACTGAGTGATTATTAGATTCCCTACAGTACGGAAACAGGCCATTCGGCCCAACAAGTCCACACTGACCCTCTGAAGAGCAAGCCACCTATACTGATTCCCCTACCCTATATTTACCCCTGACTAATACACCTCGCACTATGGGAAATTTAGCATGGCCTGCGCATTCACCTAACCTGCACATCTTTGGACTGTGGGAGGAAACCCACGCAGACACGGGGGGAATGTGCAAACTCCACACAGGCAGTCGGCCGAGGGTGGAATCGAACCCGGGTCCCTGGCGTCATGAGGTAGCAGTGCTAACCACTGAGCCATCATGCTACCCACTCTGCACCCCCTCCAGTGCCAGTACATCCTTTCTCAAGTAAGGAGACCAAAACTGCACACAGTACTCCAGGTGTGGCGTCACCAACACCCTGTACATCTACAGCCTAACCTCCCTGTTTTTAAACTCCATCCCTTCAGCAATAAAGGACAAAATTCCATTCGCCTTCTTAATTACCTGTTGTACCTGCAGACCAACCCTCTGTGATTCATGCACAAGGACACCCAGCTCCCTCTGCACGGCAGGGTGCTGCAATGCTGTCACTTCGTTAGGTGAGAGGATTAGCCTGAATTCAAAGAGATTGGAGAGTTTGGACAAGCTTTCACCGGAGCTTCGAGGGGTGATCTGACAGAGGTTTGTATGGTTTTTGAGAGGCGTGGATAATGTGGATAGGCAGAGCCTGTTCCCCAGGGTGGAAATGTCACATATTCGGGGGCACGGGTGACAGGTGTGAGGAGGGACATGGGGCAAGTACTTTACCCGGGGGGGGTAGGAGGTGCCTGGAACACACTGTCAGAGGACGTGGTGGAAGCAGTTACCATAGCAACATTGAAGAGGCATTTTCACAGGTATCTGAACAGACTGAGAATAGAGGGATACAGACTATGGGCAGGCAGATTGGATTAGCTTAGAATGGCATCTCGGTCAGCACAGACATGGTGGGCTGAAGGGCCTGTTACTCTGCTGTAGAATCATAGACTCCCTACAGTGTGGAAACAGGCCCTTCGGCCCAACAAGTCCACACCGACCCTCCGAAGACCCATTCCCCTACCCTATTCCTCTACATTTACCCCTGACTAATGCACCGAACCTACACATCCCTGAACACTATGGGGCAATTAACGTGGCCAATCCACCCTGACCTGCACAACTTTGGACTGTGGGAGGAAAGCGGGGCAAACCCACGCAGACACGGGGAGAATGTGCAAACTCCACACAGACAGTCACCCGAGGCTGGAATCGAACCTGGGTCCCTGGCGCTGTGAGGCAGCAGTGCTAACCACTGAACCACCGTACCACCCCATGTACTGTTTTTCATAGGATATGAGTGCCCCCAGCTAGGCGTTTAAAAATATCCCACGTTTAAAGGTGGATAAATCCCCAGGACCTGATCAGGTGTACCCGAGAACTCTGTGGGAAGCTAGAGAAGTGATTGCTGGGCCTCTTGCTGAGATATTTGTATCATCGATAGTCACAGGTGAGGTGCCGGAAGACTGGAGGTTGGCAAACGTGGTGCCACTGTTGAAGAAGGGTGGTAAGGACAAGCCAGGGAACTTTAGACCAGTGAGCCTGACCTCGGTGATGGGCAAGTTGTTGGAGGGAATCCTGAGGGACAGGATGTACATGTATTTGGAAAGGCAAGGACTGATTAGGGATAGTCAACATGGCTTTGTGTGTGGGAAATCATGTCTCACAAACTTGATTGAGTTTTTTGAAGAAGTAACAAAGAGGATTGATGAGGGCAGAGCAGTAGATGTGACCTATATGGACTTCAGTAAGGCATTCAATAAGGTTCCCCATGGGAGACTGGTTAGATTTAGATAACTTACAGTGTGGAAACAGGCCCTTCGGCCCAACAAGTCTATACCAACCCTCCGAAGAGCAACCCACTTAGACCCATTCCCCTACATTTACCCCTTACCTAACACTACGGGCAATTTAGATTGGCCAATTCACCCTGACCTGCACATCTTTGGACTGTGGGAGGAAACCGGAGCACCCAGAGGAAACCCACACAGACACGGGGAGAATGTGCAAACTCCACACAGACAGTTGCCTGAGGCAAGAATTGAACCCGGTATGAGGCAGCAGTGCTAACCACTGTGCCACTGTGCCGATTAGCAAGGTTAGATCTCATGGAATACAGGGAAAACTATCCATTTGGATACAGAACTGGCTCAAAGGTAGAAGACAGAGTGTGGTGGTGGTGGTTGTTTTTCAGACTGGAGGCCTGTGACCAGTGGAGTGCCACAAGAATCGGTGCTGGGTCCTCTACTTTTTGTCATTTACATAAATGATTTGGATGTGAGCATAAGAGGTACAATTAGTAAGTTTGCAGATGTAAATACGATGCTGTAGGACAGGATCTGAGGAGCATAAGTTGGGAGCATAGGCTGTCAGGGAAGGATGTCGTGGAAATGTGGAACTTTGTCAAGGAACAGATACGATGTGTCCTTGATATGTATGTACCTGTCAGGCAGGAAAGAGATGGTCGTGTGAGGGAGCCTTGGTTGACGAGGGAGGTTGAATGTCTAGTAAAGAGGAAGAAGGAGGCTTACATAAGGTTGAGGAAACAAGGTTCAGACAGAGCGTTGGAGGGATACAGGATAGCCAGAAGGGAGCTGAAGAAAGGGATTAGGAGAGCTAAGAGAGGGCATGAAAAATCTTTGGCGGATAGGATCAAGGATAACCCCAAGGCATTTTATGCGTATGTGAGAAACATGAGAATGACAAGAACGAGGGTAGGTCCGATCAAGGACAGTAGTGGGAGACTGCATTGAGTCAGAAGAGATAGGAGAGGTCTTGAATGAGTAATTTTCTTCAGTATTTACAAATGAGAGGGACCGTATTGTTGAAGAGGAGTGTGAAGCGGACTGGTAAGCTAGAAGAGATACTTGTTAGGAAGGAAGATGTGTTGGACATTTTGAACAACTTGAGGATAGACAAGTCCCCCGGGCCTGACGGGATATATCCTAGGATTATGTGGGAAGCAAGAGAGGAAATTGCAGAGCCGTTGGCAATGACCTTTTCATCTTCACTGTCAACGGGGGTGGTACCAGGGGACTGGAGAGTGGCGAATGTTGTGCCCCTGTTCAAAAAAGGGAATAGGGATAACCCCGGGAATTACAGGCCAGTTAGTCTTACTTCAGTGGTAGGCAAAGTAATGGAAAGGATACTGAGGGATGGGATTTATGAATATCTGGAAAGACACTGCTTGATTAGGGACAGGAGTTGGGAGGTCATGTTGTGGCTGTACAGGACATTGGTTAGGCCACCGTTGGAATATTGTGTGCAATTCTGGTCTCCTTCCTATCGGACAGATGTTGTGAAACTTGAAAGGGTTCAGTAAAGATTTATAAGGATATTGCCAGGGTTGGAGGGTTTGAGCTACAGGGAGAGGCTGAACAGGCTGGGGCTGTTTTCCCTGGAGCGTCGGAGGCTGAGGGGTGACCTTATAGAGGTTTATAAAATCATGAGGGGCATGGACAGGATAAATAGGCAAAGTATTTTCCCAGGGGTCGGGGAGTCCAGAACTAGAGGGTGTAGGTTTAGGGTAAGAGGGGAAAGATATAAAAGAGACCTAAGGGGTAACTTTTTCACGCAGAGGGTGGTACGTGTATGGAATGAGCTGCCAGAGGAAGTGGTGGAGGCTGGTACAATTGCAACATTTAAGAGGCATCTGAATGGGTATATGAATTGGAAGGGTTTGGAGGGATATGGGCCGGGTGCTGGCAGGTCGGACTAGATTGGGTTGGGATATCTGGTCGGCATGGACGGGTTGGAGTGAAGGGTCTGTTTCCGTGCTGTACATCTCTATGACTCTATTAGAGAAAGTGAGGACTGTAGATGGTGGAGATCAGAGTCAAGAGTGTGGCACTGGGAAAGCACAGCAGGTCAGGCAGCATCCGAGGGGCAGGAGCGCCGATGTTTCGGGCATAAGCCCTTCTTCAGGCATGAGGTTTGTGGGCCGTGGGGCTGAGAGATAAATGGGAGGGGAGTGGGGCTGGGGGAAAGGTAGCTGGGAATAAAGAGCTTCAGGGCAGAGGACGTGACCTGGGGAGGGGGTGCGGTGAGAGAGAGATTCTCTGAGATCCTTGTAGAGAGAGAAGGAGAACTTCTTCAAGGTAGGCCTCCTTGGAAGGGGCTTCGCAGTGAGATTCAAATCAACTCGGAGAAAGTGAGGACTGCAGATGCTGGAGATTAGAGTCGAGTGTTGCTGGAAAAGCGCAGCAGGTCAGACAGCGTCCGAGGAGCAGGAAAGTCGACGGTTCAGGCATAAGCCCTTCATAAGCCCTCCTCTGCCCTGAAGCTCTTTATTCCCAGCTACCTTTCCCCCAGCCCCACTCGCCTCCCATTTATCTCTCAGCCCCACGGCCCACAAACCTCATGCCTGATGAAGGGCTTATGCCCGAAACGTCGACTCTCCTGCTCCTCAGATGCTGCCTGACCGGCTGTGCTTTTTTCCAGCACCACACTCTCAAATAATGGAACATTAGCCTGTATTTCAAGGGGGTTGGGGTATAAGAGTCGGGAAGCCTTACTGTGAACATACGAGGGGCTGGGGAGACCAGATCTGGAGCATTGAGTGCAATTTTGGTTCCAATGTGTCAGGAAAGATATTGTTGCAATGGACGTGGGTCAGAGAAGGTCCACTTGGATGATCCCTGGGATTGTCTCATGAGCTAAGCCTTGCGACTCTACTCCCTGGTCTTTAGAAGAATAAGGAGTGAACTCATTGAACCAAGTCGGGGCTCGACGGGGTCAATGCTGAGAGAACGCTCCCCCTCACGGGAGAGTGTAGACCAGAGGGCACAGCCTCCGAATAAAGGGCCACCCACTTAACGCTGGGATAAGGAGGAGTCCCTTCTCTCGGAGGCTTCGGAACTCCCTGCCCCGGGATGGACAGAGTCCCTGTGAATATTTAGGGCTGAGAGGGAGGCTCGGTCAGTCGGGGAATCGAGGGGAACGGGACGTGAGGAACGTGGGATCAGCCGCCATCCCATCGAATGGCAGAAGCAGGCTGGAGGGGCTGAATGGCCTCCCATTCCACTTCCTGTCATTGCGAACCAGATGAGGTTTTCACAGGTTGGAGGAAAGCGTCGCCAGACCTGAATCGTTAACCCTGATTTCTCTTCAGCGATGCTGCCAGACCTGCTGAGCTTTTCCAGCGATTTCTGTTATTGTTTCTGTTTTACGGTTCTTTTGGTTATTCTTGAGCTTTAAATAATAATCACAGTCGCTGTAATTCCTGATTTATTAATTGGATTTCAGACCTTGCAGCTCAGACTAATGAACAGACCTCTCACGTATTAAAGTTGATCTTTCTCTGTACCTTCGCTGTAGCTGTGACTCTGTATCCTGCACTCTGTACTATCACCCTGATGTACTTAGGTAAGATTTGACTGGATAGCACACAAAACAATACTTTTCATTGTATCTCGGTACACAGGACATCAAATTAAACTTAAAACCAGAGTTTGATCCTGGGCGTGTGGAAGGTTAAGTTAGTGAAATCACCACCAGCCCTGTGGAAAGAAAGTGCTTAAACCATTGGCCTTTTCAGATCCCTAACATCCGTTCTGGAGAGGCCGGTCTCTGAGCTTAAACGCTGATGTTCTGTCTTGTTTTCGGAATGGTCTCCTTTCTGACTGAGAATTCCAACAGTGGGAGCAAAGTGGGAGAATTCAGCTCGAACCCTGCTGAGCACCAATTGAGCAACAGAACGAGAATCAAGCAGCCGAACGGCCTACTCCTGGCCCCACATTTCCCTGTTCATTGCGTTAAAGGCGCTACATAAATGCAGCCTGGTCTGAGTTCCGACAGATCTAAACCATGACCGTAGACCGCTTCGGCCAAAGAGAGATTGGCACAGTCCTGCAGCTGCAAGAACACAATTTTAAACCAACCTTGAACCCTCTCCTCTGTCTGTGACAACGACTCTGACACCCAGTTCCTTACCGTTTTACTAAGGCCTCCTTATTCTCAGGCTGACATTTCGGTGCTGGGCTCAATGAAGAACATCACAAACTCGAGAAGCAAGGCTCTGATGAAGAATCAGTCAGACTGGAAACGTTAGTGCTCTCTCTCTCTCTCTCTCTATGTCCAACCCGCTGTGATTTCCAGCATTTGTTATTTTCACTCGAGAGACAAGTTTTTTCTGCTGAGGACCTTGCCAACCTCCAAGCTTCGATGTTGATTTCCAGAGCCTGACCCCATGGTGTCTGTTCTCCATTCTCCTTATATCCAACCCCCCCACCCCATTCCCTCCACCCCCAACCTTGTCTGATTTAGTAAAGAGGACTCAGTCATTTTGATTTGATTTACTATTGTCACGTTTACCAAAGTACAATGAAAGGTTTGGCTTTGATTGCTTGATTTATTGTTATGTGTACTGAAGTACAGTGAAAAGTTTGGTTTATGAACAGTACAGGCAGATCATAACATAAAAAGATCATGGGCTGCTTCAATAGAGACATACAGCACGGAAACAGACCCTTCGGTCCAACCAGGCCGTGCTGAACGCAATCCACAAACTAAATTAGTCCCATCTACCTGCTCCTGGCCCATATCTGTTTAAACGTTTCCTCTCCATGTACTTATCCAAATGTCTTTTAAACATTGTAACCATCCCCACATCCATCACTTCCTCAGGAAGTTCATTCCACACATGAGCCACTCTCTGGGTAAAATATTTGCCCCTCACATCTTTTTAAAATCCCTCTCCTCTCACCTTAAAAATATACCCTTAGTCTTGAAATGCCCCACCCTAGGGAAAAGACAACCACCATTCACCTCATCTATATCTCTTGCGATTTTAACAACATCTATAAGGTCACCCCTTAGCCTCCTACACTCCGGTGAAAAAAGTCCCCAGCCTCTCCCTATAACTCAAACCCCTCGATACCCGGCAACATCCTGGTAAATCTCTTCTGAACCTTCTGCAGCTTAACAATGTCCTAAGTTACAAGTGAATATTGTTTAGTAACTTTTACAGACTGAGACTTGAGGTTCAAAATGATTGTAAGAAATAAGATCTGCTGTAGAGGGCTCACGGAGAGTCGCTCTGTGTCAGTACCACCTTGAATCTCTTCCACAACTTAAAATCACAGAGTCCGACAGCACAGGCTCCAGCCTCTAAAGAGGTGTGTGATCAAATCCTGCTGCTGCCAATTGTGCTGGGTCTCTCTCACACTGAGACCTGGTGTGGGTGAGCCCTGTCTAATAAGGGACCCTTTTATAGTTCAGTGGCTGTGTCCCTACCTCTGAACTGAGAGACCTGGGTTCAAGTCTCACCTGCTCCAGAGGCCTATAATGACAGATTGATTAGAAAAGTAGGTTAAGTTTTTAA
This sequence comes from Chiloscyllium punctatum, assembly GCF_047496795.1. Classification (NCBI taxonomy): domain Eukaryota; kingdom Metazoa; phylum Chordata; class Chondrichthyes; order Orectolobiformes; family Hemiscylliidae; genus Chiloscyllium; species Chiloscyllium punctatum. Next base: position 72,704,702 of record NC_092767.1, read on the forward strand.
AAAATTTAGAATATCCAACGCTTTACATTTATATTTCAAACTTCCAGCATCTGCAGTATTTTGCTTTTAATTCAAATTGTCCTCTTCCTTCGTCACCTTCCCCAAGGACAGTAAATAAATGATATTAAGACATTGGATATTTTGAATTCTACAAGGTAAGTCAGTGGGGACTCTCGAGGGAATGTCCCTAAACTCCAGGTTGAAGCTAATTTAGGTTCGAGCCCCGTCTACTCCAGAAATGTATTTCCTTACGCTGATTACCAGAACATTCAAATTAAAGTGGGATTTATTTCTGCTGTTTGGGCCATACTTTGGGTTCCTTCTGACTGCCGGCAAGGTCGGTTTTGCCAAACTGAATATTTTTCACCTGATTTCTAAGGTGAGTCAAGGTCAGAGTGGTGCTGGGAAAGCGCAGCAGGTCAGGCAGCGTCCAAAGAGCAGGAAAATCGACGTTTCGGGCAGGAGCCCTTCATCAGGAATCCTGCTCCTCGGATGCTGCCTGACTTGCTGTGCTTTTCCAGCACCACTCTGACCTTGACTCTGATCTCCCAGCAACTTGCAGTCCCCACTTTCACCATTACTGAGGTCAGCTGAGGCAAGAGTTAAAACTCACACAACACCAGCAAAACACAGCGCCAGCGTCGCTCCGAAAGCTAGTGCGCTTCCAATGAAACCTTTTGGACTATAACCTGCTATTGTGTGATTTTTAACTTTCAACACCCCAGTCCAACACCGGCATCTCCAAATCATGAGGCAAGAGTGGCCTGCATTACCAGTCAGAGCCACCAGATGGTGGCAATGTACCAGGAAACCTCTCACTGCTTCCATTGTATAAAAATGTTGACCTTCACAGATATTATTACACTGAGTTACCTCGGGCATAAGAATTAGGAACAGGAGTAGCCTGTTCAGCCCCTCGAGAGTGCTCCTTCCTCAAATACTCCCTTAGCTGATCTCATCGCGGCTTCAACTCCACGTTTCTGCCAGCTCCCCACGTCCTTTGATTATAAGACTCTCTCTACCTCTTCCTAACATTCACTCAGCATCTCAGCTCCCCCCCGCCTCCCCCACCCCCACACTCTGGGGGGGGGGGCGTTCCACAGAGTCTCGAGAGAAGTCACTTCTCCTCAAGAAAACCAAAAGAACTGCGGAAATCGGCAACAGAAATGGAAGTTGCCGGAAAAGCTCAGCAGATCGGGCAGCGTCGGTGGAGAGAAAGCAGAGTTGAAGCTTCAGGTCCGGGTTTTGAGGAAGGGGGGGGGGGGGGGGGGGGTCACTCGACCCGAAACGTTAACTCTGATTTCTCTCCACCGACGCTGCCGGACCCGCTGAGCTTTTCCAGCAATCTCAGTTTTTGTTGCTGCTAATTCCTCCTCCTCTCTGTTTTAGATGTGTCGGCCCCTGTCCTAAAGCTATGACCTCTCGTTCTAGATTGACTGCGTCAGGAAACACTTGAAGAAACAAAGAGACACAAGATGCCCAGAGACTCGAGCCAGAGACTCCCGTGCATCACAGGGATCTCAGACACCAGGCAACTCTGACCCCTTGGCATCATGGTGACCCACAAACCTACCAACACACAAACAGCTACTGATGGACCCTAAAGGACCCTATACCAACAACCAGCAAAACAAATGTCATTTACAAAATACCACGCAAGGATTGGAACAAATACGGTATTAGACAGACAGTAGCCAGCAGGGTACCACAAACACCAACTAGTGTCCTGGACTAGGCCAGACCAATCAAACCATTCCGAAACAGGCAGCCCCATACCATATCTCTGCAAGTTGTTTCGGTCAGTGTACAGTGAAAGTTACCTGGGGTAAGTTAGTTAGGTTGACTAACAGATTTTAAAACAGACAAACATTTATTCACAAAACTACACAATGAAACACAAAGAACAGAATCAAGAACAGAACTCCGTCTGTCCAAACGAGACTTAATTATGCTGTTCCGAATATACACAACAGTCCCAATAATCAAACTCCCTTTAAAAAGGCATATGGGCCGGGTGCTGGCAGGTGGGACTAGATTGGGTTGGGATATCTGGTCGGCATGGACGGGTTGGACCGAAGGGTCTGTTTCCATGCTGTACATCTCTATGACATTGACTTTATAAATGGAACACATACTTACAGGTTGAAGTTGAAGGGCAGAAAGTGACAGAGAGAGAGAGTTTCCACGCAGCTCCCTGTTGAACTCCTCACCAGTTCAGGACTGAACTAAACTGCTCAGCGAGAGCTGACCACTCCCCTTTCATTATACAGGTCACTTCTAAAAGATGACCACTTTGGCCTGAAGTCTCATCTGTTTACATATAAACAAAGGGCCTCTCAAAATCCTTTTCATCTCTGTACCAAACCAGACTGATTGGAGCCCGGCCTGGTTTATTAACCCTCTGAAGAAAATCAAACACAGAGTATCCTTGAGCCGAGGAACAGCTTTTAGAAAAAAAAGGGACTAGCTTTGTGATGCATTAAAACAACACAGTAGAACAACTAGCCACTAAAACACATGACCCTCTCTGACTGGTCTCCTCACACACAGACAAAGGATACCGATTTGACTGGGACGGCACACCCATCCTGGGACAGGCTAAACAGAGACCCGCGTGGGAATTCCTCGAGGCTTGGCATTCAAAACCGGAACTCCATCAACAAACACATCAATTTGGATCCCATTTACCATCCTCTGAGAAAAAGAACTGGAAATGACATCGCCCACTACAACAGACCGAGACACACAAACAGCAAATGGGACAGAACACCAGCGGAGACTCACTGATGATGTTACCTGGCATGGTGACAAAACGTCTGAGAACTAACCTTCCAGCTCAGTGAGCAAACTCACAACCAGGAGGCACCCTCTCTGTGCCTGCTTGGTCAATGCCCTTTAGCACATTTTATATCTCAATTAAATCCTTCCTCATTCTTCTGGAATCCAGTCAGTGTGGGCCCACGCTGCTCCAATCTCTTACCTGAGGCCTCGGGTTAAATCACCACCAGGTGTCTCTCTTTCTCTCTCTTGAGAGAGATAGATCAATGGGGCGACGTCAACTTTGCATTCTGACCTGAGGAAAGGTCACTCAACTCGAAACATTAACTCTGACTTCTCCCCGCAAATGCTGCCAGACCTGCTGAGTTTAGATTAGATTAGATTAGGTTCCTTACAGTGTAGAAACAGGCCATTTGGCCCAACAAGTCCACACACACCGATCCCTCTGAAGAGTAACCCACCCAGAGCCATTCCCCTCTAACTATAGCACCTAACACTATGGGCAACTCAGCACAGCCAATCCACCCTAACATGCGCATCCTTGGACTGTGGGAGGAAACCCACACAGACACGGGGAGAATGTGCAAACTCCACACAGACAGTCGCCCGAGGCTGGAATCAAACCTCGGACTCTGGCCCTGTTAGGCCCGTTTTTCCAGCAATTTCCATTTCCAACTTTATACTGACGTGCTCTCTGGGGTATTTGAACTCAGGCCTCCTGTCCCAGAGCGGGCGGGGCACTACCACCACACTGTTCAGGTATCTTCATAGTCTGGGTGGGTTTAATAACGTCACGATGCCTATAGGTCAGGGGCACTTTGCAAAATCACCTCCGTCCAGCACGTTTTATTTTGCTTTCACGGGATGTGGATATCACTGGCTGAGCCAACGTCTATTGCCCGCCCCTAATTGCCCCAGAGGGCAGTTAAGAGTGAACTGTGTTACGGTGAGTCTGGAGTCACATGTAGGCCAGACCTAGAGGACATTAGTGATTCAGATGATATAAGACGTTAAGAATTAGGAACAGAAGTAGGCCGCTCACTCACTCGAGCCTGCGTTATCATTCAATAAGATCATGGCTGACCCGACACCCCTCACTGGGGGGGAATCTATCCCATGATTCCCAGACTGATTGAGAATCTCTCTCAACCTTAAACATACACAAGGACTCTGTCCCCCACAGCTCTCTGTGGTAAGGAGTTCCAAAGACTCTCAGCACACTGAGGGAAGAAATTCCTCCTCATCCCAGTCTTCCAACTTATGGATTTTTAATCACCAATCAATGATTGTTTCTATGGCCACCGTGACCAAGGCTAAGGTTAAGAACCCCCAGTCCTGAGGGAGGGCCACTGGAACGTTAATTCCGATTTCTCTCCACAGATGCTGCCGGGCCTGCTGAGCTGTTCCAGCAAATTCTGTTTCTGTTTCTACTTCACTTGCGTTAACGTGACCTCCCTTCCGTTTACCTAGTCCCCGGACTACACGTGACTCCAGGCCCACAGCGATGCGGCTGACTCTTAACTGCCTTCTGGGGCAATTAGGGACGGGGCAATAAATGCTGGGCCAGCCAGAGATGTCCAACTCCCCGGAATAAAAGTCAATAGATAGACATGTATGATGAGTTGGAGGCCTACACTTGGACGGTGAAACATTTGGGGCCTAGAACCCTGGCAGATATTCGACTCTCGGCTGAGGATGTCCAGTCATGTCAATGTTACTGTTGAATGTTTGTACTCTGAGGATGGTGGGGCTGGTTAGTTCCCTCAGACGGGGTCAGAGAATGTATTAACGTCTCTGAAGACAAAGCAAACTTTCTTCTTGGATGCTGCACTGTGGGGTACTCTCGGGAGATACCCTCTTCCTGATCCCAGGGGATTGGGGTGAATGTAATTTGATGGGAACTCCTCCGCCCCCCCTCAGAATTTTGTGAGTGAGTGTGCAGAGATCAGAGGGGAGTGAATCTGTGAAATCTGTCATCGTAGAGGAGTGATGGGGCTGGAATTAAGTATATTCAAGGCTGAGACCGAGAGATTTTTGATGACACGACACGGTGGCTCAGTGGTTAGTAACGCTGCCTCACGGACCTGGGTTCGATTCCCACCCTCGGGCGACTGTCTGTGTGGAGTTTGCACATTCTCCCCGTGTCTGCGTGGGTTTCCTCCCACAGTCCAAAGATGTGCAGGTCAGGGTGGATTGGCCGTGGGAAATTGTCCAGGGTGTTAGGTGTTAGGGAAATGGATCTGGGTGGGTTATTCTTCGGAGGGTCGATGTGGGCCGAAGGGCCTGTTTCCCGCACTGCGGGGAATCTAATCTAATCACGGGGAGAATGTGCAAACTCCACACAGACAGTCGCCCAAGGCTGGAATCGAACCTGGGACCCTGTTGCTGTGAGGTAGCAGTGCTAACCACTGAGCCACCGTTAAACATCTCCCAGCCTCAGCCTGGAATCGAGGCATGAAAGTGGGGTTTTGAGGATTATCAGATCAACCATGACCTCAGTGAATGGCAGAATGGACTTGCTGGGCTGAATGGCCTACTGCAGACTTTCGATTATATTACAGTGTGGAAACAGGCCCTTCGGCCCAACAAGTCCACACCGACCCGCCAAAGCACAACCCACCCATACTCCTTACCTAACACTACGGGCAATTTAGCATGGCCAGTCCACCCTGACCTGCACATCTTTAGGACTGTGGGAGGAAACCGGAGGACCTGGAGGAAACCCACGCAGACACGGGGAGAATGTGCAAACTCCACACAGGCAGTCACTTGAGGCTGGAACTGAACCCAGGTCTCTGGCGCTATGAGGCAGCAGTGCTAACCACTGTGCCACCGAGTCACCCAAACCTTTGGAGGGCTGGTTGCAGATTCAACAGGCGCATCACTCCAACCTCGCTTCAGTTCACGGGAGAGTGTGCCGTGTAAATGGGGGTTGTTGTTGTCGTTGCCACCCTATGAGTAATCCCTTCAGGCAGGTCGCGTGGAAGGCTGATAGGTACGTGCCTTAATGTCTTGCTGTGAATCGCACACCAGCGTTGAGTCTGTGGCCACTTCCTGACACCTGTCGTGTGAGAAAGAGTCAGCCGTTGTTTCTCACTTTGTCCACATCCTTCAGCTGAGCGCGGAGCACCTCTTGTCAGAAACCCAGTGTGGTCCTGTCGCTACCAGCAGACAGAACGCCAGCGCCTCTCGTCTGGGACTCGTAGCTTATGGGACCAGGAGGCACCTCATCACAGTGAGTCACTTTCAATTTTGACTCAGTATTTTTCGGGAGAGAGGGGTTTTATTTGGCTTGGGGGGGGTGGGGTGGGGGGGTGTTGACCATAATTATTCACCAAGGGAATCAGATTCAGGAGGAAAGCAGGCAAAGGTGATGGAAGCATTTGGAATTCCACATTTATCTTTGCTACCTCCCCCCACCCTCCCCTCTGACCTATCACCTCCATCCCCACCCCCATTCACCCATTCTACTCTTTGCTACCTTCCCCACCCTCCCCTCTGACCTATCACCTCCATCCCCACCCCCTTTTATCTATTGTCCTCTTTGCTACCTTCACCCGACCCCCATCCCCCATTTATCTCCCCACCCCGGAGGCTCCCGCCTCTATTCCTGATGAAGGGCTTTTGCCCGATTTTCCTGCTCCTCGGATGCTGCCTGACCTGCTGTGCTTTCCCAGCACCACACTCTGATCTAGACTCTGGTTTCCAGTATCTGCAGTCCTCGTTTTTGCCTACATTTTCCTTGTGCGATTGGGTGGCTGTATCACCAGAGGGATTTGTCCGTCCTGACTTGGGAATAATGTCGCTGGGTCAAAATCCTGGCGCTCCCTCCCAAACCGAATTGTTGTATGAAATCCGTACGAGTTCAAGAAGGCAGCTCACCCCACCTTCTCAAGGGGGCAACTAGGGATGGGGTGATAAACGCTGGGTTCAGCCAGCGACGTCCATATCCCACGAGTGAGTTATAAAAAAAGCAATCAATGCGTACGAAGCACTCTGAGGTGGTTTCTGGTTTTGCAAAACATCAAACTTGCTTAAATTCAACCACACTTAAAGCATCGTGGGCTGTGGTAGTCTATATCATTAAAAGTACACAAAGGCACTCAGGAAGTTATATAAAATCTTTGCTCAAGTAATACCAGAACAGAGAGACTTCAGCTGTCGGGGATAAAATCTAGATTAGAGTGGTGCTGGAAAAGCACAGCAGGTCAGGCAGCATCCGAGGAGCAGGAGAATCGACGTTTCGGGCAAAAGCCCTTCATCAGGAATGAGGCAGGGAGCCTCCAGGGTGGAGAAATAAATTGTGGGGGGGGGGGGAGGAGGGGTTGGTGGGGCTGGGGAGAAGGTAGCAAAGTGTACAATAGGTGGATGGGGGTGGGGGATGGAGGTGATAGGTCAGAGAGAGAGGATGGAGTGGATAGTTGGGAAGGGAGATTGACAGGTGGGACAGGTGATGGGGATGGTGCTGAGCTGGAAGGTGGGAACTGGGGTAAGGTGGTGGGGGGGGGAGGAGGGGAAAAGCAATGTGATAAGCTAAAGCTCTCTCCTGTAGAATTGAGACAGACGCAGAGGGAGATGAGGAGGGACAGTGATGTTTCACGTGGATCAGGAGCTGAGATTGTCACTCACTGGAGCAGCAGTATGTACAATGCACTGCGGTAACTCTGCAAGACTCCCTTGAAAACACCTTCCGATCCAGTGATCTGTCCCCGAGCAGGAAATGTCATACAATCACCATCACCAATAGGAGACAATCTAACCACCACCCCCTTGACATTCCATGGTGTTCCCATCACTGAATCCCCCACTATTCAACATCCTTACATTGACCAGAGACTCAACTGGATCACTGCATAAACACACCGTGGCTACAAGAGCAGGTCACAGGCTGGGAATCCTGCAGTGAGTTACTCACCCCCTGACTCCCCAAAGCCTGTCCCACCATCTACAAGGCACAAGTCAGGAGTGTGAGGGAATACTCCCCACTTGCCCCTGGATGGGGGCAGCTCCGACAAAACTCAAGAAGCTCGACACCATCCAGGACAAAGCAGCCCCTCCCTCCATCACCGACGCTCAGTAGCAGCAGTGTGTACTATCTACGAGATGCACTGTGGAAATTTAGCAAGAAATGTGCAGGTTAGGGTGGATTGGCCGTGCTAAATTGTCCCATAGTGTCCAGGGATGTGCGGGTTAGGGTGGATTGGCCGTGCTAAATTGTCCCATAGTGTCCAGGGATGTGCGGGTTAGGGTGGATTGGCCGTGCTAAATTGTCCCATAGTGTCCAGAGATGTGCGGGTTAGGGTGGATTGGCCGTGCTAAATTGCCCCATAGTGTCCAGAGATGTGCGGGTTAGGGTGGATTGGCCGTGCTAAATTGTCCCATAGTGTCCAGAGATGTGCGGGTTAGGGTGGATTGGCCGTGCTAAATTGCCCCATAGTGTCCAGAGATGTGCGGGTTAGGGTGGATTGGCCGTGCTAAATTGCCCCATAGTGTCCAGAGATGTGCAGGTTAGGGTGGATTGGCCGTGCTAAATTGTCCCATAGTGTCCAGGGATGTGCGGGTTAGGGTGGATTGGCCGTGCTAAATTGTCCCATAGTGTCCAGGGATGTGCGGGTTAGGGTGGATTGGCCGTGCTAAATTGTCCCATAGTGTCCAGAGATGTGCGGGTTAGGGTGGATTGGCCGTGCTAAATTGCCCCATAGTGTCCAGAGATGTGCAGGTTAGGGTGGATTGGCCGTGCTAAATTGTCCCATAGTGTCCAGGGATGTGCGGGTTAGGGTGGATTGGCCGTGCTAAATTGTCCCATAGTGTCCAGGGATGTGCGGGTTAGGGTGGATTGGCCGTGCTAAATTGTCCCATAGTGTCCAGGGATGTGCGGGTTAGGGTGGATTGGCCGTGCTAAATTGTCCCATAGTGTCCAGAGATGTGCGGGTTAGGGTGGATTGGCCGTGCTAAATTGCCCCATAGTGTCCAGAGATGTGCGGGTTAGGGTGGATTGGCCGTGCTAAATTGTCCCATAGTGTCCAGAGATGTGCGGGTTAGGGTGGATTGGCCGTGCTAAATTGCCCCATAGTGTCCAGAGATGTGCGGGTTAGGGTGGATTGGCCGTGCTAAATTGCCCCATAGTGTCCAGAGATGTGCGGGTTAGGGTGGATTGGCCACGCTAAACTGTCCCATAGTGTCAGGGATGTGCAGGTTAGGGTGGATTGGCCACGCTAAACTGTCCCATAGTGTCAGGGATGTGCAGGTTAGGGTGGATTGGCCATGCTAAATTGCCCCATTGTGTCCAGGGATGTGCAGGTTAGGTGGGTAAGCCGTGGGAAGTGTGGGATTACAGGGAGAGGGTGGATCTGGGTGAGATGATCTTCGGACGGTCAGAACAGACTCAGAGAGTTTATTGACCTGCTCAGTCTCACAGCTCCCATGCCATGTCCATTCTCACAGCTTTTCCCCACATGTCATGGGGTGGAAGAAATGAATAGAACTGTCGCCTCAGTGCCTTGGCCATAGCGTTAAATGGTGTCTATCTGCACCATCGGGATCCTATGAACTTTCCTTTTAATCCTGTAACGTTCTTGCGATCATCAGAAATGTGTCTGTTTGGATGCATGGTGATAAACTTTGGAAGCTGGGCTCCCTTTTGAGAAAGATTCCATCTTGCCTATCACGTAGGGAGAGGGGAGCAGTGTTCAGAACAACGGCTTTGGATGGAGTGTGAGAAAAATAATTTTTTAATTGTGTCCCTTTTGGCTTGAAATTGTTAAATCTCCCCTGCTTGGGATCCTACAAAACCTTTTCCCTACCTGCCCTTTGGACAGGGTGAGGGGGTGTGGTATCACATGGTAACTGTTGTTAAATTCTCATTCATCACCTTCTCGAGGTTTCTTTTACTTAATCACGGTGCGTTGTCCTCACTGGCTAGTCACTTACTTTCAAGGGGGCAGTTGAGAGTCAACCCCATCGCTGTGGGTCTGGAGTCATGTGTAGGCCCAGACCAGGTAAGGGTGGCAGATTTCCTTCCCCAAAGGGCATTAGTGAACATGGAGCACAGAACAGTACAGGCCCTTCAGCCCACAAGGTTGTGCCCAACATTTATCTGAATCTATGGTCAACCTAACCTTCACACCCCTCAATTTACCACCGTCCATGTGCATGCCAATCAGTCGCCTAAATGTCCCTAATGTCCCTGACTCTATTCCCACCGCATCCCACACACCCACCACTCTCGGTGTAAAGAGCCAACCTCGAAACCTTCCTCCAATCACATTAAAATTATGCCCCCCTTGTGACAGCCATTTCCGCCCTGGGAAAAAGTCTCTGGCTAGCCACTCTATCTATGGCCCTCATTACCTTGTACACTTCTATCAAGTCACCTCTCATCCTTCTTCTCTCCAATGTGAAAAGCCCAAGCTCCCTCAACCTTCCTTCATAAGACAAGCCCTCCAATCCAGGAAGCATCCTGGTCAATCCCCTCTGCACCCTCTCTGAAGCATCTACATCCTTCCTATAATGAGGTGACCAGAACTGGACACAATACTCCAATTGTGGTCTAACCAGGGCTCTACTGAGCTGCAGCACAACCTCACGGCTCTTAAACTCAATCTAATGAAAGCCAACATGCCATACGCTTTCTTAACAACCCTATCAACTTGGGTGGCAACTCTGAGGGATCTATGGCCATGGACCCCAAGATCCCTCTGTTCCTCCACACTGTCTTTAACCCTATATTCAGCAGTCAAATTCCACCTTCCCAAATGAATCACTTCGCAGTTATCCAGCTTGAATCAGATGGGTAATTATCTGTGACAATGAAATCATTACTCTTGATTTTACACAATAAGGAGCTTCGGAGGTTGAGGGGGTGACTTTATAGAGGTTTATAAAATCCTGAGGGACATGGATAGGGTAAATAGACAAGGTCTTTTCCCTGGGGTGGGGGAGTCCAGAACTAGAGGGTTTAGGGTGAGAGGGGAAAGATTTAAAAGGGGCAACTTTTTCACACAGAGGGTGGTACATGTATGGAATGAGCTGTCAGAGGATGCGGTGGAGGCTGGTACAATTGCAACATTTAAGAGGCATTTGGATGGGTATGTGAATAGGAAGGGTTTGGAGGGATATGGGCCAGGTGCTGGCAGGTGGGACTAGATTGGGTTGGGATATCGGGTCGGCGTGGACGGGTTGGACCGAAGGGTTTGTTTCCGTGCTGTGACTTTAATCAGAAGTCACACGACACTTGGTTATCGTCCAATTTGAAATCACAAGCGTTGATCTGGTGAAGTCTTCTCATTTTGGTCCAAGTCAGTCCAACGCTGTCACCCACACTATCCATGACTCTAATTCAGAGCCGACTCCATTCCAACTTGGAAACGAGAAAGCCTTGGTTTTGAGTGGGCAGAAAGGACTTGGATAGGGATGGGAGGGGAAGCCACGTGGGTCTGGATAATGAGGAGGGAGAGGTGGGCCGCGTGATCATTGTCGTTAATAAAGCAATGGTGCCTGCAATCTGATTATTTTTCAGGGACTCCAGCCCACCATGAAGAGACTGCTGTTGACCCTCACTGCCCTGGGGCTCACACTGTGCCCGCTGAGGTTCTGTTCCCCGCCCTCTGACCTCTGCCTGCCTTGCAAGTGCCCCAGCATCTCCCCCAGGGCGATGTGGTGCATCGAGAAGAAGCTGGGAACGGTCCCGCGGACCATCCCACCCAACATCGAGGAGCTGTTCCTGCAGCACAACAACATCTCGGGTGTGGCGCCCACCCATTCCTGGGGGTCCCCCCTCCGCCTCCTGGACCTCAGCCACAACCGGCTGGTCGCCGTGCCAACCGAAGCCCTGGCCTCCCTGCGTCAACTGAAGAAGCTCTACCTGACCGGCAACTGGATAGCCACCTTGCTGCCTGGGTCCTTGAGCAACCTCACGAACCTTCAGGAGTTGCACCTGAGCGTCAACCGTCTCCAGGTTCTGAGCGTTGGCGCCTTCTCTGGCCTCTCCAATCTCCAGAGGCTCATGCTGAGTTTGAACAACATCACGAGCCTGGCCCCCGGTACCTTCGATGCGCTCGGCCATTTGGAGTTGCTGCAGTTGAACGGCAATCGGATTGTGACCATCCATCCTGGAGCTTTCAGGGGCCTTACTAACCTGAAGCAGCTCTACCTCCGAAGTAACAACATCCCGGCCTTGACCAAAGGAGCGTTAGACGGTCTTGACCAACTCCAGATCCTTAGTCTGAGCCACAATGACCTGCGTTCAGTGCCTGAGGAGGCCATGATGGACCTGAAGGGATTGAAAGATCTTTACTTGAATAATAACGGCATCGCCTTCCTTCCCGAAGGGTTCCTGATCCGATTCGAGAAGCTCGTCATCCTGGACCTCAGCAACAACAGACTGGCCACGTTGCCAGAAGGTGCACTCCTCGGCTTAAGCAGGCTGAGGCTGCTAGACCTGAGCTTCAACAACTTCAGCAGCCTCCCTCCCGGGGTATTCCGCCAACTGGGGAACCTGACCATCCTGAACCTCTTCAACAACCACATCGACTCGCTGCCGGCGGCCATCTTTGAGGGCCTGGTCAACCTGAAGGAGCTGCACCTGGACAACAACCGCATCTCGGCCCTCCCGCCCGAGTTGTTTCGGAGGCAGGCGGAGCTCAGGGAGCTCCAGCTGGACAACAACCAGCTCACGGGCCTGCCCCAGGAGCTGTTTGCCAACCTGACCAACCTGCGGACCCTGTACCTCGACAGCAATTGGCTGACTGCCGTCCCGGCGGCCATCTTCCGAGGCCTGGGGCACCTGAGGGAGCTCCAGATGGAGCAGAATGCCATTGACTTCCTCCCCGAGGGCGTCTTTGCTGGCCTGACGGAGCTGAGGGTCCTCCAGCTCAACCAGAACGTCCTCCGGTCTCTTCCCGGCAACGTCTTCGACGGGCTGGTCAACCTGAAGGAGCTGCAGCTCAGCAGTAACCAGCTGTCTGCCATGTCTGAGGCCCTGTTCAGGAATCTCAGGAAGCTGAAAGAGTTGCATCTGGATGGCAACAGGCTGTCCTCCCTCCACCCCCTCATCTTCCAGGACCTTCAGAGGCTAGAGGACCTCCAACTGCAGTTCAACTTCCTTCTCTCCCTCCCACCCCAGGTCTTCGGCCCACTCCGCAAGCTGAAGAAGCTGCAACTGCACAACAACCGCCTTGCTGCCCTGCTCCCCGGAACCTTCCAGAAGCTGGAGAGCCTCCGGGAACTGCACCTGGATAGAAACGCCATCTACTCTCTCCCTGCGGGCCTCTTCCAGAGCCTCTCCCGCCTCAACCTGCTGCACCTGAACTTCAACAGGCTCCGTGACCTGAGCAGAGGCCTACTCGAGCCCCTGGTCAGGCTGGAGCAAATCCAGCTCCACGGCAACCCCTGGGCCTGCGACTGCCCATCCATCTTGTACCTCAGCCGCTGGCTGGAGGACCACCCCAACGTGGTCCATGAGCCCGTCCAGTGTTCCTCGGACAGATCGCTGGTGGTAGCCGTGATGAAGGCCTTCCCCTCCGTCCCTTCGCAGTGCTCTTCCGCTTCCACTCCTGTCTTCTTCCATCTGACAGCTGCCTCCTGCATCTGCTCCTGGCTTCTCCTCAGCACCTTGAGGCTGTGAGACCAAAGCAGCAGAGGTAGGCCATTGAGCCTGCTCTACCATTCTGATCATCCCCAACCCCATCTTCTTGTCTTTTCCCACGATTCCCCTTCCTGACTAAAAATCTCTCTCTCTCTCTCAGCCTTGGATGCCCCATCCTCGACAGCACTCTGTGATAAAGACCTCCACAGATTCCCTCCCCTCAGAGAGAAGGTATTCCTCCCCATCTCTGTCTTCAATGGATGGCCCCTTACTCTGAGATGGTGCCCCTCTGGGCCTAGAGTCTCCCACACGAGGGGAAACACCCTCTCCACATCTCCCCCTGTCAAACCCCCTCAGAATCTTGTACACCTCAATAAGGTCACCTCTCATTCTCCTAAACCCCAATCAGGACAGGCCCGATATACTCCCCCTCTCCTCACAAGACACTCCCTCCATCCCTGGGATCAGCCGAGTGAATTTTCTCCGGACCGCCTCCCATGTCGGGATATCTTCCCTTGGATAGTGGACCCCCGATTGTTCATTGTGTTCCAGCCGTGGTCTGACCGTAAGACACGGGAGCAGAAATTAGGCCATTCAGCCCATTGACTCTCCTCCGCCTTTCAGTTGTATATCATTTTAGAAAAACCTCCCTACGTTTGTACGCAATTTCTTTCGAAGTCAAGGCGAGCATTTTATTACCTGTTACCCACTGAACTTGGATGCTAGCTTTCTGTGATTCGTGTGCCAGGATTCTCCAATCCCTCTGGCCTGCAGCGTTCTGCAGTCTTTCCTCATTTAAACAATAGTCATCCCCTCTATTCTTCCTGGCAAACCTCACGTTTTAGCATAATTTACTGCCATCTATAGAGGTTGTACCCACTCGCTTAACCTGTCTCTATCCCCCTGGGGAGGGGGGGGAAAGAGTCTGTGTGTTACCCCTCACCCAGTTCCTTTGGGTTATCTGCTAATTTCCTCCTCAAAGTTGTCCATAAATGTTGTAAATAAAAGTGACCCATTGCACTGGTCCCTGCGCCACTCCATGTTCCCTTTTAAAAAATGTCTCCCTTATCCAAACACTGTTTTCTGTTAGTTAACCAATCGCTTAACCAGCAAAAACAGTAGCACCTCATTTTCCGCCCGAGAATTCCTCTAGACTCAACGTCGAGTTTAACAGTTTTAGAGTTTGAGGTATCTTCTCCCATGTCTTCACCCCCACCCCCACACGCCACGTCTTGTTATCACTCGGTCCGCGACAACCCATTGTTAACCGAAACCTGGATATAGAGGGAAAACCAGGACAGAGAGAGCAAATCCTGGGATGGAGAGGTGGAAGGGAGAAGGTGAGCACTGCTGGAGATCGGAGTTGATGCTGGAAAAGCGCAGCCGGTCAGGCAACATTCACTACCAACATTCACTCTCCTGGCTAGTCACCACTCCTTTGTCTCTCTCTCTCTCTCTCTCTTTGGATTGTATTCCCACCCATTGTTTACCCCTTACTGCCTCCCCCCCCCCCCCCACCGCCACAATCTTCAGCACAAAACCCAACCCTTTCCTAGCTACCATCGGTTCTGAGGAAGGGTCACTGGAACGGTAATTCTGGTTTCTCTCCACAGATGCCAACAGACCTTTCCCAGCAATTTCTGTGCTCGTTCCTTCTTTTGTCTGGTTGTGTTTTGACTATAGTGTCTGAATAAATTGTGTTTTACTTTAACGTCGAGTGGTTTGGGAGAAAGTGAGGGCTGCAGATGCTGGAGGTCGGAGTCGAGAGTGTGGGGCTGGAAAAACACAGCAGGTCAGGCAGCATCCGAGGAGCAGGAGAATCAACGTTTCGGGCATAAGCTCTTCATCAGGAATGAGAGGAATAGTTTGACCAATCGAATTGTGTCTGGAACACGGCACCTGACATTTGCCTTTAAAATAAGGAGAAAGGTCAGGTTCTACGTTCTCCCCGGAGAGTCGGAGGCTGAGGGGTGACCTTATAAAGGTTGATAAAATCATGAGGGGCATGGATAGGGGGAATAGACAAGGTCTTGTCCCTGGGGTCGGGGAGTCCAGAACTAGAGGGCATAGGTTTAGGGTGAGAGGGGAAAGATATAAAAGAGACCTAAGGGGCAACGTTTTCACCCAGAGGGTGGTACGTGTATGGAATGAGCTGCCAGAGGAAGTGGTGGAGGCTGGTACAATTACAACATTTAAGAGGCATTTGGATGGGTATATGAATAGGAAGGGTTTGGAGGGATATGGGCCGGGCGCTGAGGGGTGGGACTAGATTGGGTTGGGATATCTGGTCAGCATGAACGGGTTGGACTGAAGGGTCTGTTTCCGTGCTGTACATCTCTATGACTCTATGACCATGGAGGGTAGGGGATGGGTGGCTTGGAGTATAGCAACCTCTCAGTCAGAAGGGGGTCTCTCTTTGGAATGTACCAAAGTGTTACACCCAGGGGAATGCGGGGTCACCCCATCCTGGTGCTGGCTAACATTGGCTCCCATTTATCCAATGCCTTGCTTTCAAAATTCCCGGTATCCATCCATTGCCTCAATCCTTTCCCGTTTCTCTAACGGGAGGGGAGATTTAATCAGGGTGTTGCCTGACCTTCACTGGAACGCAGGTGGTTGAGGTGAGGGGGAGGGAGTGCGACTTGAGAGAAGTTGGTAAGATTGTGAATGGCATGGGAGATATGAGGCTGTTTCCCCAGGGTGTATTACCAGGGGACACAGGTTCAGGGATTGGGGTGGGTGGTGGGAGGGGCGTTTAACAGAGATGTGTGAGGCAGGATTTTCACACAGAGGGTGGTGAGCACTTGGAACGTGTTGCTAGAGGAGACGGTGGAAGCAGACACAGTCACAGCAAACACCTGGACGGATAGATTAGATTAGATTAGATTCCCTACAGTGTGGAAACTGGCCCTTCAGCCCAACCAGCCCACACCAACCCAGATACATGGATAGGAAGGGAATAGAAGGATACAGATCCCGGAAGTGAAGACAGTTTTAGTACAGAAGGCTGTAGAGGGCTGAAGGGCCTGTTCCCGTGCTGGATTGTTAATTGATCTTCGAGAGTTTATGAAGAGAGATGGGACAGACTGGGTTGTTTTCCTCAGAGCAGAGAAGATTGAGAGGGGGGGCATGATTGAGATAAGACCAGACGACACAGGAGCAGAAATTAGGCCACTCGGCCCATCTGCTCCGCTATTCAATCATGGCAGATAGGTCTTTCAATCCCCATTCTCCCACTTTCACCCTGTAACCCCTGATCCCCTTGACAATCAGGAACCTATCTATCTCTGTCTTAAACATCCTCAGTGACCCAGCCTCCACAGCCTTCTGTGGCACTGAGTTCCACACATTCCCCACTCTCTGGTTGAAGACGTTTCTCCTTATCTCTGTTCTACAGGGTCTGGCCTTCACTCTAAGGCCGTTACCTCGGGTGCGTGTCTCCCCGGCCAATGGGAACATCTTCCCAACCTCCACTCTGTCCAGGCCATTCAGTATTCTGTACATTTTGATCATATAAAATGCTGAGGGGCGTTGACAGGGTAAAACAGGAAGGAACATTTCCCCCTTGATGATGGAACCAACGACCAGGGAAGGGGCAGGACATTTCGAGGGGATTAAAGGGGAAGGTTTTCACATTTGGAGAGTGTTGGAAATCTGTAACTCACTGGCGAGGGGCAGAACCCCTGGTAACATTGAAGTAATGTTAAGGTGGGTACTTGTGATGCCAAGGTGATGCTGGGAAATGGGATTTGAGTGGGTTGGTGGTTCCTTTTGTCTGGGGCGGACGTAATGGGTCATTTTCCCCCTCCGACTCTCCGGTGAACTCTCTGATTCCCTGAAATCCATACATTTCTCTGACTATGCCCTCCCAGACCTTTCTGATTTTCGTTGCCCTCCACCCCGACCGTCCTCATTGGGCAGTCGTGCCTCTGGGTGGAATCTATCTCTGGATTCTCCCTCCCCCTCCTCCGTAGCCGCTTGGAGTGCTCTCCCATCGCGACACTCACTCAGCGACATTTTACAGGAGGCACCCGTGGGGCACCTTGAGAGGCTCCAGGGGACTACGTAAATGCAGTGCGTGGTTGTTGCTGGGTGGACTGACCAGGAGAGAGCACCTTTCCTGTCACACCGACCTCCCCAGTAATCGCGTGTGACCCACTGAACTTGGTGTCATTTTTCAGATCTGCCTCTTCCTGAATTTGATTTTCAGGCTGTGTGCTTGTGCTGAGATGTTGTCAGTTCTTGAACCCCTGTTACAAAGTTTGTGGTGTACCACTATTCTGGAAAAACAAAGCCTTGCTGCGCATTTCTTAGAACTCAAACTAGAGTGTATTCACAACCACAAACCCAGATGAATTTGCTGACTCAGTTGTTCAGGTTCCTGATCACTCTAGCTCAGCTGTCAAGTGACAGAAATTAGCTGAAGTCTTCCCCGCCTTGTCCCGTTCGAAGAGAGATCTCACATCATCTCTGGAGCAACAGGAAGGCATGCTATCCCTCTGCAGATCCTACTACTCCCTCTCTATCCCAGCTTTACCTGCCGTGGGAAACATAGTGTGTGGGTCTGGTGTGTGAGAGTGTGTGTGAGTCTGTGTGTGCGTGAGTGTGAGAGAGTGTGTGTGTGTGAGTGTGTGTGAGTCTGTGTATGAGTGTAAGACAGAGTGTGTATATGGGGGGGTGTGTGCGTGTGAGTGAATGAGTGTGTGTGAGTGAGTATGAGTGTGTGAGAGCGTGTGAGCATGAGAGTGTGTGAGTGAATATGAGAGTGTATGAGTATCTGTGAGTGTGTGTGAGTGAGTGAGTGTGTGAGGGAGTATGAGAATGTGTGTGATAGTGTGAGAGATCGTGTGTGAGTGAGTATGAGAGTATCTGTGAGTGTGTGAGTGAGTATGAGTGTGTATGATTGTGTGAGAGTGTGTGCAAGTGAGTATGAGAGTGTCTGTGAGTGCGTGTGAGTGAGTGTGTGTAATTGTGTGAGTAGTATGAGAGTGTGTGTGAGTGAGTATGAGTGTGTATGATTGTGTGAGAGTGTGTGTGAGTGAGTATGAGAGTGTGTGTGAGTATGAGAGTATCTGTGAGTGCGTGTGAGTGAGTGTGTGTAATGGTGTGAGTGAGTATGAGAGTGTGTGTGAATGTGTGAGAGTGTGTGAGAGTGTGTGTGAGTGTGAGTGAGTATGAGAGTATCTGAGAGTATGTGTGAGTGAGTGTGTGTGTAATGGTGTGAGTGAGTATGTGAGAGTGTGTGAGTGAGTGTGTGTAATGGTGTGAGTGAGTATGAGAGTGTGTGTGAGTGTGTGTGAGTGTGTGTGAGTGAATATGAGAGTATCTGTGAGTGCGTGAGTGAGTATTAGTGTGTATGATTGTGTGAGAGTGTGTGTGAGTGAGTATGAGAGAGTGTGTGAGAGTGTGTGAGAGTGTGAGTGAGTGTGTGTGAGTATGAAAACGTGTGTTAGTGTGTGTGAGTATAAGAGTGTCAGTGAGTGTGTGAGAGTGAATATGAATGAGTGTGTATGACTATGAGAGTGTGTGTGAGTGTGTGAGAGCGAGTATGAGAATGTGTGAGAGTGTGTGTGAGTGTATGTGAGTGAGTATGAGAGTATCTGTGAGTGCGTGTGAGTGAGTGTGTGCAATGGTGTGAGTGAGTATGTGATTGTATGCGCGCGTGTGTGTGTGTGTGAGTGAATATGAGAGTATCTGTGAGTGCGTGAGTATTAGTGTGTATGATTGTGTGAGAGTGTTTGTGAGTGAGTATGAGAGTGTGTGAGAGTGTGTGAGTGAGTATGAGAGTATCTGTGAGTACGTGAGTGAGTGTGTGTAATTGTGTGAGTGAGTATGAGAGTGTGTGTGAGTGTGTGACAGTGTGAGTGAGTGTGTGTGAGTGAGTATGAAAGTGTGTGTGAGTGTGTGTGAGTAAGAGAGTGTCAGTGAGTGTGTGAGAGTGAATATGAATGAGTGTATATGATTATGAGAGTGTGTGAGTGTGTGTGAGTGAGTATGAATGAGTGTGTATGTGAGAGTGAGTTTGGGAGTATTTGAATGAAAACGCCTGTTGTTATATTTGCCGCTAATATCAGTGACAAGGCCGAAGGGGAAATGGAGCGAATATGTTCATGGCTGATCCCAAGAGAAATTCCCAGGGATAGTGCATTCACAATGCAATTTACTGCACTTCCTCCACAACGAGCTGTACCAACACCTTCACTCGGGATCAGAACACCACAGGTTGGAGTACTGATCCTCTGACACTGCCGCACTGTTGGAGGGTCAGTGCTGAGGGAGTGCCGCACTGTCGGAGGGTCAGTGCTGAGGGAGTGCCGCACTGTCGGAGGGTCAGTGCTGAGGGAGTGCCGCACTGTCGGAGGGTCAGTGCTGAGGGAGTGCCGCACTGTCAGAGGGTCAGTGCTGAGGGAGCGCCGCACTGTCAGAGGGTCAGTGCTGAGGGAGTGGGCACTGTCGGAGGGTCAGTGCTGAGGGAGTGGGCACTGTCGGAGGGTCAGTGCTGAGGGAGTGCCGCACTGTCGGAAGGTCAGTGCTGAGGGAGTGCCGCACTGTCGGAGGGTCAGTGCTGAGGGAGTGCTGCACTGTCGGAGGGTCAGTGCTGAGGGATTGCCACACTGTCAGAGGGTCAGTGCTGAGGGAGCGCCGCACTGTCGGAGGGTCAGTGCTGAGGGAGGGGCACTGTCGGAGGGTCAGTGCTGAGGGAGGGCCGCACTGTCAGAGGGTCAGTGCTGAGGGAGGGGCACTGTCGGAGGGTCAGTGCTGAGGGAGGGCCGCACTGTCGGAGGGTCAGTGCTGAGGGAGTGCCGCACTGTCGGAGGGTCAGTGCTGAGGGAGCGCCGCACTGTCGGAGGGTCAGTGCTGAGGGAGTGCCGCACCGTCAGAGGGTCAGTGCTGAGGGAGGGGCACTGTCGGAGGGTCAGTGCTGAGGGAGGGCCGCACTGTCGGAGGGTCAGTGCTGAGGGAGTGCCGCACTGTCGGAGGGTCAGTGCTGAGGGATTGCCACACTGTCAGAGGGTCAGTGCTGAGGGAGCGCCGCACTGTCGGAGGGTCAGTGCTGAGGGAGGGGCACTGTTGGAAGGTCAGTGCTGAGGGAATGAGCACTGACGGAGGGTCAGTGCTGAGGGAGTGGGCACTGTCAGAGGGTCAGTGCTGAGGGAGGGGCACTGTCGGAGGGTCAGTGCTGAGGGAGTGGGCACTGTCGGAGGGTCAGTGCTGAGGGAGTGGGCACTATCGGAGGGTCAGTGCTGAGGGAGGGGCACTGTCGGAGGGTCAGTGTGAGTGCACCTGGCTGACCAATGATAGGCACCCATGAATAAAGCTGTTTCTGTGTGACTGTGTGCTGTCTGATCTGAAGGGGAACTCGTCCTCTTCAATGTGAGACATTTCACTTCCAGCAGAGGGAGCTTTGGTTTACTGTCCCTCTGGAAACAGGGCACTCCAGACAGAGCAGCACTCCCTCAGTATTCTCTGGGTGGCTCAGCACAGATTGTCTGCTCAACTCTCTGGAAGGGGGGCCCTGACGCCATGAGGACTTGTCAGATCTGGCCCCGTATTCATCACCACATTGTTACTGCCGCTGTAAAGTGGATAACGCAGCACATTGAGCGTGTTAGCAGAGGGTGAGTGTGAGAGAGTGTGTGTGTGTGAGAGTGAGTGTGAGAGAGAGTGTGTTTGTCTGTGTAAGTGTGAGTGTGTGAGAGTGTGTGTGTCTGTGTAAGTGTGTGTGTGTGTGCATGTGAGAGAGGGTGTGTGTGTGAGAGTGTGTGTGTGCATATGAGAGAGTGTGTGTGCGTGTGAGAGAGGGTGTGTGCGTGTGAGAGAGTGTGTGTGTGTGTGTGTGCATGTGAGAGAGTGTGTGAGAGAGTGTGCGTGTGGGAGAGTGTGAGGGTGTGTGCGCGTGAGAGAGTGAGTGTGTGCGTGTGAGAGAGGGTGTGTGCATGTGAGAGTGTGTGTGTGTGAAAGAGTGTGCGTGTGTGTGCATGTGAGAGAGAGTGTGTGTTCGTGTGTGTGCATGTGAGAGAGGGTGTGTGTGTGTGAGAGTGTGTGTGTGAGAGAGTGTGCGTGTGTGTGCATGTGAGAGAGGGTGTGTGTGGGTGTGTGAGTGTGTGTGTGTGTGAGTGTTTTATATATAGAGAGGATGGCACAGTGGCTCAGTGGTTAGCACTGCTGCCTCACTGCACCAGGGACCCAAGATCAATCCCACCCTCGGACACCTGTCTGTGTGGAGTTTGCACCTTCCCCCCGTGTCTGTGTGGGTTTCCTCCCACAGTCCAAAGATGTGCAGGTTAGGGTGGATTGGCCGTGGGAAAGTGCCCACAGTGTTCAAGGATGTATAGGTTAGGTGCATTAGTCAGGGGTAAATGTCAGGGAATGGGTCTGGGTGGGTTACTCTTCAGAGGGTCAGTGTGGACTCATTGGGCCAAAGGGCCTGTTTCCACACTGTAGGGGAGTCTATGTAGTGTGGGTGTGTGTAAGAACAGGAACCAGACCAATGGAGTTCGTGCACTAACCGAAACCAGGGATGATCTGTGATTAGCTAGTAAAACAGATGCCTGCCCTCCGAACGCTGTCAGTGTGTGTTCCTCACAACCCGTTGAGTAATTAGTCCAGAGCTTCCAATTCCAGCTTGGCTCAGCTCACCCTACCCGACTCTCACTGGGAAGACTCCCACTGGAGAGGCGTCAGCTCTCTGTGTAATGTACAGTACTGAGGGTGGGGGAGCTGCACTCTCAGAGTCTGCTGTATCCCTGGCGAGACGGGAGGCGTTGCAGGTTAACCCTCGAGCTGTTTGGCTGTAATGTGAACACACCTTCCTGGGGAGGGCTGTGTCCCTTCTGCTCAGAGATAGGAGGGCTACCTCCAATTGCCGTGTGCCCTCACTCCTGTACTGCATCCCTCAGGGTACTCCCACCAGCGGCTGCTAGGCCTAATCTCAGGATCTCCTCCTGAACCTCTCCACCCTGCTCTCTCCTGCTGCTCTGCGTTGAGACGTCCAACTCTGCTCCTGTACAGGGACACGTTCTTCTTCATAGAAATCATAGCATCTCCACAGTGTCTGTGGAAGCAGGCCATTCGGCCCATCGGGTCCAAACTGACCCTCCGAAGACCATCCCATCCAGATCCACTCCTCCATACCCTATCTACGTAACTCTGCATTTCTCATGGCCAATCCACCCTAACCTGCTCAACCTGGGCACTATGGGTAATTTAGCATGGCCAATCCACCTTAATCCACACATCCCTGGGCACTATGGGTAATTTAGCATGGCCAATCCAACCTAATCCACACATCCCTGGGCACTATGGGTAATTTAGCATGGCCAATCCACCTTAATTCACACATCCCTGGGCACTATGGGTAATTTAGCATGGCCAATCCACCCTAATCCACACATCCCTGGGCACTATGGGTAATTTAGCATGGCCAATCCACCTTAATTCACACATCCCTGGGCACTATGGGTAATTTAGCATGGACAATCCACCCTAATCCACACATCCCTGGGCACTATGGGTAATTTAGCATGGCCAATCCACCCTAATCCACACATCCCTGGGCACTATGGGTAATTTAGCATGGCCAATCCACCCTAATCCACACATCCCTGGGCACTATGCAAGATTATAAGTCAAAACTCACCGTCAATGGGACCTGTGGTTCTGAACGTGATTCAACAACTCCCCTGTTGAAGCATCTGAAAGGTCAGAGGTAGGACCCGAACCTCTGACAGGAAGCATTGGCAAAAGTCTAAGTTCCTCTCCCTCACTCCTTGGGATGGAACCTTTTCATTTGTAGTGACTCTTACAGGTCAGAAACTGAGGTCCCAGCCCCCGACAGTGCCTTGTTAGCACCTTGAACCTGCGGGTGACCTCAGAACCCAGGGGGCACTATCTCTCTCTCTCTCTCTCTCTCACACACACACACACACACACACACACACACACACACGCTCTCTCTCACACTCACACACACACTCAACCTCACACACACACAAGCTCTCTCTCACACTCACACACACACTCAACCTCACACACACACATGCTCTCTCTCTCACACACACACACACTCAACCTCACACACACGTACATGTGCTCTCTCTCACACTCACACACACACACACACTCAACCTCACACACACACAAGCTCTCTCTCACACTCACACACACTCAACCTCACACACACATGCTCTCTCTCACACTCACACACACACTCAACCTCACACACACACACACAAGCTCTCTCTCACACTCACACACACACTCAACCTCACACACACACATGCTCTCTCTCATACTCACACACACACTCAACCTCACACACACACATGCTCTCTCTCATACTCACACACACACACAACCTCACACACACGCACACATGCTCTCTCTCACACTCACACACACACTCAACCTCACACACACACATGCTCTCTCTCACACACACACACACTCAACCTCACACACACACACACACTCAACCTCACACACACACACATGCTCTCTCTAACACTCACACACACACTCAACCTCACACACACACACACAAGCTCTCTCTCACACTCACACACACACTCAAACTCACACACACACAAGCTCTCTCTCACACTCACACACACTCAACCTCACACACATGCTCTCTCTCACACTCACACACACATGCTTTCTCAAACACTCACACACACACTCAACCTCACACACACACATGCTCTCTCTCTCACACACACACTCAACCTCACACACACACATGCTCTCTCTCTCACACACACACTCAACCTCACACACACACATGCTCTCTCTCACACTCACACACACACTCAACCTCACACACACGCACACAAGCTCTCTCTCACACTCACACACACACTCAACTTCACACACACACAAGCTCTCTCTCACACTCACACACACACTCAACCTCACACACACACAAGCTCTCTCTCACACTCACACACACACTCAACCTCACACACACACACACAAGCTCTCTCTCACACTCACACACACACTCAACCTCACACACACACAAGCTCTCTCTCACACACACACAAGCTCTCTCTCACACACACACACACTCAACCTCACACACATGCTCTCTCTCACACTCACACACACACTCAACCTCACACACGCACATGCTCTCTCTAACACTCACACACACTCAACCTCACACACACACATGCTCTCTCTCACACTCACACACACACTCAACCTCACACACACACATGCTCTCTCTAACACTCACACACACACTCAACCTCACACACAGACACATGCTCTCTCACTCTCTCACACACGCACACATGCTCTCTCTCACACTCACACACACACTCAACCTCACACACACGCACACATGCTCTCTCACACACTCACACACACACTCAACCTCACACACACACATGCTCTCTCTCACACACACACACACTCAACCTCACACACACACATGCTCTCTCTCACACACACACACACTCAACCTCACACACACACACACACACTCAACCTCACACACACACATGCTCTCTCTAACACTCACACACACACTCAACCTCACACACACACACAGAAGCTCTCTCTCACACTCACACACACACTCAACCTCACACACACACAAGCTCTCTCTCACACACACACACACTCAACCTCACACACATGCTCTCTCTCACACTCACACACACACTCAACCTCACACACACACATGCTCTCTCTCTCACACACACACACACTCAACCTCACACACACACATGCTCTCTCTCACACTCACACACACACGCACACAAGCTCTCTCTCACACTCACACACACACTCAACCTCACACACACGCGCACATGCTCTCTCTCATACTCACACACACACTCAACCTCACACACACGCGCACATGCTCTCTCTAACACTCACACACACACTCAACCTCACACACACACATGCTCTCTCTCACACTCACACACACACTCAACCTCACACACACACACACAAGCTCTCTCTCACACTCACACACACACTCAACCTCACACACACACAAGCTCTCTCTCACACTCACACACACACTCAACCTCACACACACACAAGCTCTCTCTCACACTCACACACACACTCAACCTCACACACACACAAGCTCTCTCTCACACACACACACACACACACACTCAACCTCACACACACACATGCTCTCTCTCACACTCACACACACACTCAACCTCACACACACGCACACAAGCTCTCTCTCACACTCACACACACACTCAACCTCACACACACATGTTCTCTCTCACACTCACACACACACTCAACCTCACACACACACATGCTCTCTCTCACACTCACACACACACTCAACATCACACACACACATGCTCTCTCTCACACTCACACACACACTCAACCTCACACACACACATGCTCTCTCTAACACTCACACACACACTCAACCTCGCACACACACACACAAGCTCTCTCTCACACACACACACACTCAACCTCACACACATGCTCTCTCTCACACTCACACACACACTCAACCTCACACACACACATGCTCTCTCTAACACTCACACACACACTCAACCTCACACACACACACATGCCCTCTCTCTCTCACACACACACACATGCTCTCTCTAACACTCACACACACTCAACCTCGCACACACACACACAAGCTCTCTCTCACACACACACACTCAACCTCAAACACATGCTCTCTCTCACACTCACAAACACACTCAACCTCACACACACACATGCTCTCTCTAACACTCACACACACACTCAACCTCACACACACACACATGCCCTCTCTCTCTCACACACACACACATGCTCTCTCTCACACTCACACACACACTCAACCTCACACACACGCACACATGCTCTCTCACATACTCACACACACACTCAACCTCACACACACACATGCTCTCTCTCACACACACACACACTCAACCTCACACACACATGCTCTCTCTCTCTCACACACACACACACACACTCAACCTCACACACACACATGCTCTCTCTCACACTCACACACACACTCAACATCACACACACACATGCTCTCTCTCACACTCACACACACACTCAACCTCACACACACACATGCTGTCTCTCACACTCACACACACACTCAACCTCACACACACACAAGCTCTCTCTCTCACACACACACTCAACCTCACACACATGCTCTCTCTCACACTCACACACACACTCAACCTCACACACACACATGCTCTCTCTAACACTCACACACACACTCAACCTCACACACACATGCTCTCTCTCTCACACACACACACACATGCTCTCTCTCACACTCACACACACACTCAACCTCACACACACGCACAAAAGCTCTCTCTCACACTCACACACACACTCAACCTCACGCACACACATGCTCTCTCTCACACTCACACACACACTCAACCTCACACACACACACATGCTCTCTCTCACACACACACACACTCCACCTCACACTCACACACACTCCACCTCACACTCACACACACACACAAACACACACACACACACTCCACCTCACACACACGCACACATGCTCTCTTTCACACACACACACTCCACCTCTCACACACACACATGCGCTCTCTCACACTCACACACACACTCAACCTCACACACACACACATATGCTCTCTCTCACACACACACACACTCTCCACCTCACACACACACACACACTCTCTCTCACACACACACACACTCCACCTCACACACACACAGACATGCTCTCTCTCACACTCACACACACACTCAACCTCACACACACGCACACATGCTCTCTCTCACACTCACACACACACACGCACACATGCTCTCTCTCACACTCACACACACATACTCAACCTCATACACACGCACACATGCTCTCTCTCACACTCACACACACACACTCAACCTCACACACACGCACACATGCTCTCTCTCACACTCACACACACACACATGCCATCTCACACTCACACACACACACACATGCTCTCTCTCACACTCACACACACACACTCAACCACACACACACATGCTCTCTCTCACACTCACACACACACACTCCACCTCACACACACACACACGCTCTCTCTCACACTCACACACACACACTCAACCACACACACACATGCTCTCTCTCACACTCACACACACACACTCAACCTCACACACAAACACATGCTCTCTCTCACATTCACACACACTCAACCTCACACACACACATGCTCTCTCTCACACTCACATACACTCAACCTCACACACACACATGCTCTCTCTCACACTCACACACACTCAACCTCACACACACACATGCTCTCTCTCACACTCACACACACTCAACCTCACACACACATGCTCTCTCTCACACTCACACACACTCAACCTCACACACACATGCTCTCTCTCACACTCACACACACTCAACCTCACACACACACATGCTCTCTCTCACACTCACACACATGCTCTCTCTCACACTCACACACACACACCCTCAACCTCACACACACAAGCACACATGCCATCTCTCACACTCACACACACTCACACACACACAACCTCACACACGCACACATGCCATCTCTCACACTCACACACACTCACACACACACAACCTCACACATGCACACATGCTCTCTCTCACACACACACACTCAATCTCACACACACGCACACATGGTCTCTCTCACACTCACACACACACTCAACCTCACACACACACACATGCTCTCTCTCACACTCACACACACTTACACACACTCAACATCACACATGCACACATGCTCTCTCTCACACTCACACACACAACCTCACACACACACTAAACCTCACACACACTCACACACACTCAACCTCACACACACACATGCTCTCTCTCACACTCACACTCAACCTCACACACGCACACGTGCTCTCTCTCACACTCACAATCACTCACACACACTCACACTCACCCACACTCTACACACACACACTAGCACGCACACACGCACACAGCACACACACACACACACACACACACAGCACCCACACACACACACACACACACACACACACACACACACACAGCACCCACACACACACACCCACACACCCACACACACACCCACACACTCACACACACACACACAAACACACACAGGCACTCACACTCACACACAAACTCACATGCACACACAGGCACACATACACACAGACACACAGGCACACAGGCACTCTCTCACTCTCTCACACACACACACACACACACACACAGTGAGTGATTGAAGAGAGAATGACAGGAAGCCCGTTATTGACTGAGCACTGGCCCAGTGCTTGTTTATTCAATGCTCATTTTCGTCAGTCTGAGGAACAAAGGCTATTTGGAACGGTCGCGTTGGGTCAGTTCTGAAGCCCGTGTCAATTCCTGTGGCGAAGACAATGCTGTCTATTATCCAGCTTGATGTCACTGCGTGTGCCGTTTACGAGGGAGCGTTGGTCTGGAGCCAGCAGGTATCAGACTGTCTCCTGTGTGAGCCCATGGTCGCCTCCTACAGGTCTCCACTCAACATGGCACCGAAGTCAACAGGTCAGAGAGAGATGGATTTATGGCTTTTAAGCTCTAAGCTCTCTCTCTTCGACAGAATCTGCTGTGACCCTGGAAACATCTATAATAGGAGTAGGCTATTCGGCCCTTCAATCCTGCTCCCCCATTCAATAGGATCATCGACTGGTCATCCAATTCAGTCCCTTGTTCCTGTACTCTCCCTCTGGATCCCCTTAGTCTTAAGAACTAAGCAAGAGAGGGTTGAGAAGAGATTGACCAAGATGTTGCCTGGAACAGAGGGCTTGAGTTTTAAGGAGAGGTGTGGGACCTTTATTTCTCTGAGGTTTAGGAGGTTCAGGGGTGACCTTATAGAGCTTTATGAGGGGCATAGCTCAGGTGAATAGCAAGGGTAAGGTGGGCGAGTTCAAGACCAGGGGGTATGTTTTTAAGGTAAGAGGGGAAAGATTTAAAAAAAGACATGAGGCTCAATTTTGTTTTACACAGAGAGTGGTTCGTGAACTTTCAGAGGAACGTGGTGGATGTGGGTACGGTTACAACGTTTAAAAGACGAGTTTTGAGCAGATTTGTAGCTCAGGCTGAGGTTCTGGATGTAGGCTGGCTCACTGAGCTGGAAGGTTGGTTGTTCAGAAGTTTCGTCACCACACTAGGTAACATCTTCAGTGAGACTTGGGATGTACATTTGGAAAAGTACATAAAGGGGAAAGGTTTGGAGGGATATGAGCCAGGAACAGGCAGGTGGGACGAGTTTAGTTTGGGATTATGGTCAGCACGGACTGGTCAGACCGAAGGGTCTGTTTCTGTGTTGGATGACTCTATGATTCTGTAATTATGTCGAGCTCCTTCTCAACGCTTTGTCCTCAACTGCTTCCTAAGGTGGAGAATTTCATTAGGC
Organism: Chiloscyllium punctatum; assembly: GCF_047496795.1. Lineage (NCBI taxonomy): Eukaryota > Metazoa > Chordata > Chondrichthyes > Orectolobiformes > Hemiscylliidae > Chiloscyllium > Chiloscyllium punctatum. Next base: position 72,734,507 of record NC_092767.1, read on the forward strand.
TCTGAAGGTATTTCTCCTAAACCCCCTATATTTAGACTGTGGGCCCCTGGTTTTGGAAGCACCATTCCTGCACTAACTCTGTTCAATCCTCTATGTATTATGTAGGTTTCTATGAGACTCTACCCCACTAGCCCCATTCTTTTAAACTCGAGTGAGTATAATCCTAACTGACCCAGTCTCTCTGCATATTAATCAGAGGCCATTCGGCCCAACAAGTCCACAACGACCCTCCAAAGAGTAACCCACACAGACCCATTCCCCTGCCCTATTACTCTACATGTACCCCTGACTAATTACACCTAACTTATACGTCCCTGAACACGACGGGACAATTTAGCACGGCGAATCCACCCTAACCTGCACATCCCTGGGCACTATGGGACAATTTAGCACGGCCAATCCACCCTAACCTGCACATCCCTGGACACTATGGGACAATTTAGCACGGCCAATCCACCCTAACCTGCACATCCCTGGACACTATGGGACAATTTAGCACGGCCAATCCACCCTAACCTGCACATCCCTGGACACTATGGGACAATTCAGCATGGCCAATCCACCCTAACCTGCACACCCCTGGACACTATGGGACAATTTAGCACAGCCAATCCACCCTAACCTGCGCATCCCTGGGTACTATGGGACAATTTAGCACGGCCAAACCACCCTAACCTGCACATCCCTGGACACTATGGGACAATTTAGCATGGCCAATCCACCCTGACCTGTACATCCCTGGGCACTATGGGGTAATTTAGCATGGTCAATCCACCCTAACCTGCACATCCCTGGGTACTATGGGGTAATTTAGCATGGCCAATCCACCCTAACCTGCACATCCCTGGGCACTATGGGGAAATTTAGCATGGCCAATCCACCTTAACCTGCACGTCTTCGGACTGTGGGAAGAAACTGGATCTCCTGGAGGAAACCCACGCAAACACGGGGAGAACGTGCAATCTCCACACAGACAGTCGCCTGAGGGTGGAATCGAACCTGGGTCTCTAGCGCCGTGAGGCAGCAGTGCTAACCACTGGTCAGTGTTGAATGAGTCTGGTAAACCATCTCTCCACTGCCAAAGCATCCTTCCCCAGATCATGATGCTTGGATGTGTAATGCTGTGGCCAATCCACTAGCAGGTTGTGTGTTCGAATCCCAGCCCGGGGAGTGGAGCGCAGAGATCGAGTCAGTGTGGTGCAGAGGGAATGCCGCATTGTTGGGGGTGCCCTCCTGTAAGGCAATGTGTTGAACCTACCCTCTCTCTCACCCGCTCGGCAAATATTGAAATGACACCAAATTCCCTGGGCAGAGCCCTGGCGCCTTGACCGTTTCAAAATTAAACACTGGTTCGGGAAATGTGCAAACCGCGCGGTATGTTAACACCGGGCCTTCCCTCTGCAAGGAAGAGGAAGGGGACACTGGGGAGGGGGGGTGGGGAATGGCAAGAACCTGATGATCCTGCGGCTGCTTGTGGGATCTTGCTGTGCAACGTTCATCAGCTGTTCCCACCCCCGGCCATTTCGACCCCTTGGGAAGAATCGCACTCTCCCCGCGAGGTCATGCCTGAGGAGGCGGGAGGTGCTACAGGAGTGCAGGTCTCTCTCGCCTCACTATCTCCCGCCAACCCCCTCCCCCGGCCTTGCCCTCATTCTCCAGGGCAGGCAGGAACTGGTGTGTGTGGTGTGGCCAGGCAACTAACCGCAGGTCATACAGGATCCAGGCCGGTCTGACTCTGCAGGGTGTGGAACGGACTGGGAAGTGGCAGTGGATAGAGATAAACTTCCTCATCCAGGGATCACCAAGTGGGACAGGAAACAGGCCTCAAGGCCAGGATGCGTCATCTGTGTCAATGGCAATGTTTTGCCCCTCGGAGCAGACGCACAGAAAATAAACAGAGGACAATAAAACCATTCCGGATCATGGTGAACAACACCACAGCTTCTCTCCTTCTCTCTGAGAGAGAGAGAGAGAGAGAGAGAGAGAAAAACACCTTTCTTTCATTCTATCTCCCCCTCTCCCACTCTTCTCTCTCTCACTCCTCTCTCTTCCCCACCCTCTCCCTCTCTCCCCCCTCTCTCCACCTCGCTTCCTCACTCCTCTCTTCCCCTGTCTCCCTTCTCTCTCCCCCACTCCTCTCTCCCCCACTCCTCTCTCTCCCTGTCTCCCCCTCCTCTCTTCCCCTCTCTCCCCCTCCTCCTCCTCTCCCTCCTCTCTTCCCTCTCCCTCTCTCTCCTCTTTCCCCCCTCTCTCCTCCCTCTCTCCCTCTCTCCCCTCTCTCTCCCTCTCTCCCCTCTCTCCCCCACTCCTCTCTCCCCCACTCCTCTCTCTCCCCGTCTCCCCCTCCTCTCTTCCCCTCTCTCCCCCTCCTCCTCCTCTCCCTCCTCTCTTCCCTCTCCCTCTCTCTCCTTTTTTCCCCCTCTCTCCCCTCTCTCTCCCTCTCTCCCCTCTCTCCCCCACTCCTCTCTCTCCCTTCCCCTTCCTCTCCCCCTCTCTCCCCCCTCCTCTCTCCCCCTTTCTTAACCCCTTCTCTCTCATCTCCCCACCTCCCCCTCTCTCCTCTCTCTCCCTCTTTCCGCCTTTCCCTCTCCCTCCATTCCCCTCCCTTCTCTTCCACTCTCCCTCTCTCCCCACATCCCTTCCCTCTCCTCTCTCTCCCCCTCCTCTGATGGCTGTGGGTCAGTGGGTTTCACCCTCACCTCAGGGTCTGAAGCTTCTGAGATCAGGACCCCCTCCTCTGGGGCTTGAATATCTCTCCCTGGCAGCGACGGCAGGTCGGGAAAAGGGGGAAATGAGGCAGAAACCCCACACAACATCAAAGAAATATTTAGATGTTCACATGATTCCAAGGCAATGGGCCAAATGCTGGGAAATGGGACTCAAATCATCGGGTGATTGTTTTTGATAGGCATAGACTGAATGGGCCGAAGGGCCTTTGTCTGTACTGTCGATCTCCAAGATTGCATGCAATTCTGGTCTCCTTCCTATCAGAAAGATGTTGTGAAACTTGAAAGGGTTCAGAAAAGATTTACAAGAATGTTGCCAGGATTGGAGGGTTTGAGCTACAGGGAGAGGCTGAACAGGCTGGGGCTGTTTTCTCTGGAGCATTGGAGGCTGAGGGGTGACCTTATAGAGGTTTACAAAATTATGAAGGGCATGGATAGGGTAAATAGGCAAAATCTTTTCCCTGGGAATGGGGAGTCCAGAACTAGAGGGCATAGATTTAGGGTGAAAGGGGAAAGATATAAAAGAGACCTAAGGGGCAACTTTTTCACACAGAGGGTGGTACATGTATGGAACTAGCTGCCAGAGGATGTGGTAGAGGCTGGTACAATTACAGCATTTAAAAGGCATTTGGATGGGTATACGAATAGGAAGGGTTTGGAGGGATATGGGCCAGGTGCTGGCAGGTGGGACTACATTAGGTTGGGATATCTGGTTGGCATGGATGGTTGGATCGAAGGGTCTGTTTCCATGCTGTACATCTTTATGACTTTATGACTCTATATGTGTCAATGGTGATTGATTCAATGCAGCGCCAAGAGAGCACCACACCATTGGAGGCATTGACCTCCGGGTGAAAGGTTACATTAAAGCCCAACGTTCTCCCTTGAGGTACAAGGCCTTATTTGGAAGGAGGCCAGTGAAGATCTCCCCAGGGTGTTGACCAATCATTAACTTCACAGTCACAGGTGGTCTGGCCATTCTCACAGTGCTGTTGGGGCAGCATGGTGGCTCAGTGGTCAGCACTGCTCCCTCAGAGTGCCAAGGACGCGGGTTCGATTTGTACATTCTCCCCGTGTCTGCGTGGGTTTGCTCCGGTTTCCTCCCACAATCTGGAGGTGTGTAGGTTAGGGTGGATTGGCCATGGGAAATTGCCCCATAGTGTCCAGGGATGTGCAGGTTAGGGTGGATTGGCCATGGGAAATTGCCCCATAGTGTTCACGGATGTGCAGGTTAGGGTGGATTGGCCATGGGAAATTGCCCCATAGTGTTCAGGGATGTGCAGGCTAGGTGGGTTAGTCATGGCTAAAGATAGGGTAGGGGGAAATGGGTCTGGGTGGGTTACTGGAAGGGTTGGTGCTGACTTGTTGAGCAGAAGGGCCTCTTTGCACACCCTGATCCTGTTTGTGGGAGATTAGTACATATGAATTGGCACCTTCATGACCCACACTCAAGCAACAAAGAAACCAGAATAGACCATTCAGTCCATCCAGCCATTCTAAATCATCTCCTCAAAGCCATTCATTGTGTTTTAATGCATGTTAAGAGGCCCTTCAGCCCATCGTTTTGTGCTGGTCACTGTTATACCATTGTGACTGGATCATCTGGTGCCAACCTCTCTCGCCTTCTCCCCCCCATGACCCCACCCACCATTACTATCCAAAAAGAACCATCCAATGCCCCTCCTGAATGGCCTGAATGGAACCTGCCCCTTCCCCGTTTCCAGGCAGCACACTGCAGACCTTCACTGCTCGGTAGGTGCCTCATGTTGCCTTTGGTTTTTTTGGTGAAGTGGGTACTGCAGATGCTGGGGATCAGAGCTTAAAAATGTGCTGCTGGAAAAGCGCAGCAGGTCAAGCAGCATCCAAGGAACAGGAGAATTGATATTTCAGGCACGAGCCCTTCATCAAGGAAGGTTAGCTCAGACAGTTAGAGCATGGTGCTAATAATGTCATGGTTGTGGGTTCAAATCCCAGACTAACCAAGTGTGGTGCTGCTTGCAGTGTCAAAGTTGGTCTTTGACTTTCTTTGGACCATCCCTCTCATTGGATGCCCTTCTTGCCTTGTTTCCTTTGATAAGCGGGAGTAGCTTCTCTCTGTTCACTCTATCCGACCTACTCCTGAGTTTGAAAACCTCGATCAGGTCTCCCCGTGGCCTCCTTCTGTCAATCTCGCCCCGTTGCTGAATAGGGACTGTGAGCCATTAAACACTTGGCTCAGAACAGAAAGCACCGCCCCCTTGGGGCAGGGTGTTGGCGAGGGAGATTGCAGGTTGTTTGAGGGAACAGGGGGTTTATATTTAGGGATGAGGGAGCTCTCTTCCACATAGGTTATTGCCGGCTCCAACCCAGGTATTCTGCATGTGGTTGACAGGTGCCTAATACACTCCCCAGTGTCATCCTTACATGGACAACACAACGTGACCAATCACAGCACAGTGGCTCAGTGGTTAGCACTGTTGCCTCACAGCGCCAGGGACAAAGGTTCGATTCCAGCCTCAAGCTGTGCGGGGTTTGCACGTTCTCACTGGGTGCTCCACTTTCCTCCCTTAGTCCAAAGACATGCAGGTTAGGGTGGATTGGCCATGCTGAATTGTCCCATAGTGCCCAGGGATGTACAGGTTTGGGTGGATTGGTCATGCTAAATTGTCCCATCGTGCCCAGGGATGTGCAGGTTAGGGTGGATTGGCCGTGGACATTAGAACGTAGAATAGTACAGCACAGGAAGAAGCACTTCGGCCCATGATCTTGTGCTGAACATTATGCCAAACGAAACTAATCCCTTCTGCCTGCCCTTGCTCCATATCGCTCCATGCCTTCCATATTCATTGCTTATCTAAAAGTCCCTTAAATGTCCCCATTGTGTGTTCCTCCACCACCACCCCTGTCAGTGTGTTGCACTCTCTGTGTAAAAATAACTTGGCCCTCACATCTCCTTTGAACTTTCACCTTAAATGCATGCCCCCTGGTTTTATATCATTCCAACTCTGGTAAATCTGTGCAGGCTGGGCGGATTGCCCATGGGGATTGCAGGGTTTGTAAGGGTGGGAATGCTCTTCAGTGTTGGGCCGAATGGCCTGACTCCACACTGTGGGGGAATTCTCTGAAGCAGAATCTGGAAACAGCAGCTGACCGGGGAACTCTGTAAATACTGAGAGGCAGTATTAACGCTAGCATCATGAGGGTGACTGTAAGTCTGCAGAATGACCTCAATCCTAACTCCCCCCTCACCCCCTGACTTTTTCCTTGAACTAATTAAAGCTTCAAAACACAATAAAATGGCTGCCAAAGATATTTTTTCCCACCGCTCAACACCTCATTGTTATGAAGTATTTTTCGAGCCAATACTCACTCTGCCCATGTTGACTGTAAAGAGCTTTTTAATGACCTTTGGATTCTTTAATCTCTTCCTGATTTTGCTGTTTTAACCTTCACGGGTCCTTACTTGTTTGTTTAATGAATCCAGTTGATGACGTCGGGTCTCAGACATAGGTGTCAACTTTTGGACTGTCTCAAATCTCAATCTGAGGCCTCCCTCACCCATTCCAGCCACAACTTGTCTCGACGTGGTAGCCCATTCACCTCAGGGTGCAGTATGTTTTTATGGCTTCCCTAAGACCCTTCCCCCCCCCACCCCATCTGTTTCCCATGGCTATCCCGACCGTGAGCCTTCTTCATGTGTGGGTAGGGGCGGGCTATTCGACAGGGGAAGCCATCATAGACAAGCTGCCATCGAGCACCTGACTCGTTTGGTGACAATCGGCCAACAGCGCTGGACTCTGACTCACGCAAGGTGACCTGAAGCCTGGGGAAGGAACAAACTGCAGACTCGTACAGCGCGGAAACAGACCCTTTGCCCTGACCAGCCCAATGCTGACCATTCTGAGGGAGGGTCACCGGACCCGAAACATTAACTCTGATTTCTCTCAGCTGCCCGACCAGCTGAGTTTTTCCAGCAACATCTGTTTTCATTTTATCCCAAACTAAACTAGGCCCACTTGCCTGCTCCTGGCTCATATCCCTCCAAACCTTCCCTATTCATGTACTTATCCAAAGGCCTTTTAAATGTTGTAACTGTCCCCATAGGTATGGGACGACTGGGTTGGGATATCTCGTTGGCATGGACAAGTTGGACCAAAGGTTCTGTTTCTGTGCTGTACAATCTGTGCCTATATGACTTCCTCTGGAGGTTCATTTGACACATGAACCATATCTTTTTAAAATCTCTCTCTTCACACATTAGAAATGTACCCTCTGGTCTTGAAATCCCTCATTTTAGAGAAAACACACCTCCCCTTAACCCTATCTATACCCCTCATTATTTTATAAACTTCTATCGGGTTGCCTCTCAACCTCCTACACTTGAGCGGAAAAGGTCTCGGCCTACCCAGCCTTTCTTCATAACTCAAGCCAGGGGCCTGGGTTCACGTTAGAGCGACAGGGAGAGGCTGAACAGGCTGGGGCTGTTTTCCCTGGAGCGTCGGAGGCTGAGGGGTGACCTTATAGAGGTTTATAAAATCATGAGGGGCATGGATAGGACAAATAGGCAAAGTCTCTTCCCCAGGGTGGGGGAGACCAGAACTAGAGGGCATAGGTTTAGGGTGAGAGGGGAAAGATATAAAAGAGACCTAAGGGGCAACTTTTTCACACAGAGGGTGGTACGTGTATGGAATAAGCTGCCAGAGGAAGTGGTTAGATGGGCTTCAGATTGGTATGACAAGTTGGCGCAACATCGAGGGCCGAAGGGCCTGTACTGCGCTGTAATGTTCTATGTTCTAAGTGGTGGAGGCTGGTATAATTGCACCATTTAAAAGGCATCTGGATGGGTATATGAATAGGAAGGGTTTGGAGGGATATGGGCTGGGTGCTGGCAGGTGGGACTAGATTGGGTTGGGATATCTGGTCGGCATGGATGGGTTGGACTGAAGGGTCTGTTTCCATGCTGTACATCTCTGTGACTCCAAGTCCCCCCTATGCCAGAGGGTGTGCAGTGACATCTCTGAAGAAGTTGATTAGAAAATAGTTTTAAAGAGAGTTTTAAAAGGCGAAGGGGAGATTGGGGGTTGGGCAAGCAAGAGAGAATTCCAGAGTTGAGGACCCAGGCAGCTGACGGGTGTCGTGATAAAATTCGGAAATGGCGGAAGAGGTTCAGGATCGGCGGGGGAAGGGGGTAGGGTGTGGGGTGGGCAGAAATCCTGCAGGGCTGTCGGGTTGGGAGGTGGTAATGGAGATAAGGAAGGCCCAGAATTGTAAACCTGGAGGAGGTGGGGAAGGGGGCTCACAGGCTGGGCACCAGTGTGAGGGCAGCAAGTGATGGGTCAGGGGTAGGGGGTGGGGGAGGGGAGCGAGCAGTGTGTTTTTATGACTTCCCAAGGACCCTTCCCCCACCCCATTTGCTTCCCATGGCTGTCCCAACCGTGAGCCTTCATGTGTGGGCATGGGTGGGCTATTCGACAGGGGAAGCCATCGTAGGCAAGCTGTCATCGCGCACCTGTGGTTGACTCGTTTGGTTTTCTGACTGACTGCTTCAGTTTTGCGCGATAGTGGATCCCATATGGACCATTTCTGGGGAATGTCAGTTCAACATGCAAGGGACTCAGGAGGCCATTGTAATTGGATGGGGTGATATAAAGTGCAAGGATTATGCCAGAGGGCATATTCTTAGAGATGGGGAGGAACTCCTGGTCTCTAACAGGAGTGGATCTGTGCCATTCTATCATAAGAGTTGAACTCGATAGAGGGCCAGGTGAGGTGACAGCCTGAGGTATCAAGGTTACATTCAACCGAGTGTGGCATCAAGGAGCCCTGACCAAACTGGAATCAATGGGCATCAGGGGGCAAACTGGTTGGCACGTAGGAAGATGGTTGTGGTTGTTGAAGGTCAGTCCTCTCAGCTCCAGGACATCTCTGCAGGAGTTCCTGAGGGTGGTGTCCTAGACCCAACCACCTTCACCATAAGGTCAGAAGTGGGGATGTTCGCCAACGTTTGCCCAATGTTCAGCACCATTCACGACTCTCTCAGATACTGAAGCAGTCCATGTTCAACTGCAGCAAGATCTGGACAATATCCAGGCTTGGGCTGACAAGTGGCAAGTAACATTCGCACCACACAAATGCCAGGCTCTGACCATCAACAATAAGAGACAACCTGACCACTGCCCCTTGATAGTGAATGGTATAACCATCACTTAATCCCCCACTGTCGACCTCCTGGGGGTTTCCAGAAATTGAACTGGACCTACCACATAAACATGGTGGCTACAAGAGCAGATCAGAGTGTATACTGCAGCGAGTAACTCCCCTCCTGACTCCTCAAAGTCTGTCCCACCATCTACAAGGCACAAGTCAGGAGTGTGAGGGAATACTCCCCACTTGCCCCTGGATGGGGGCAGCTCCAACAACACTCAAGAAGCTCAACACCATCCAGGACAAAGCAGCCCCCGCTTGATTGGCCCCACACCCACAAACACCCACTCCCTCCCCCACCGACGCTCAGTAGCAGCAGTGTGTACCAACTACAAGATACACTGCATAAATTCATCAAAGATCCTCAGGCAGGCAAACCCAGAGCCACTTCCATCTCGAAGGACCAGGGGCAGCAGAGACATGGGAACACCACCCTCTGCAAATTGATTTGACCAAATCAAACCAAATCAAAATAAAAACAACTCCCCTCTGAGCCACTGACTATCCTGACTTGGAAATATGGTTCCTTCAGCGTTGGGTCAAAATCCTGGAATTCCCTCCTGAAGGATAATGTGGGTCAACCCACAGTACACGGACTGCAGCGGGTACAGAAGGCAGCTCACCCCCACCTTCTCAAGGACTGGCAATAAACACTGGGCCCAGCGAATGACATGCCACGCTGAAATGTTTAAATAAAGAAAGTTTGGCACTTAGCCAGTGATTGTGCTCTCCAAAATGGGCTTTGGGGAGGGAATCGGAAATTGGATCAGACTGCTCTACACCAACATTATCAGTGCAGTCTCAATCAATGGGTGGGAATCAGATAGCTTCCCTGTAAGATCTGGAGTCAGGCAGGGCTGCCCCCTCTCACCCGTCTTGTTTGTGTGTTGCATAGAGCCATTTGCTGAATCCATCAGGAAGGATGCGAGCCTGAGAAGGGTGACTATTCCTGGCAGCGGGGCCCTACAGGTTAAGGCCTCCCTGTACATGGATGATGTCGCTGTTTTCTGCTCGGATCCGCTGTCCGTGCACAGACTCGTGTGCATCTGCGACCAGTTCGAACGGGCCTCGGGGGCCAAGGTAAACCGAGGCAAGAGCGAGGCCATGCTCTTCGGGAACTGGGCCGACCAATCCTCTATCCCCTTCACCGTCAGGACTGACCACCTGAAGGTGCTGGGTATTTGGTTCGGGGGGGGGCTGGGGCGTGCGCCAAGACCTGGGTAGAGCGGATCAGGAAGATGAGACAGAAACTAGGCAGATGGGGGCAACGGTCGCTCTCCATCGCGGGAAAAAACCTGGTCATCAGGTGTGAGGTACTCTCAGTATTGCTATATGTGGCACAGGTCTGGCCTATCCCCAGGACCTGTGCCGCCGCAGTCACCCGGGCCATCTTCCAATTCATTTGGAGATCAAAGATGGACCGGGTCCGAAGAGACTCTATGTACAAAGACCGGTGCAATGGGGGAAAAAAACAGGCCCAGTGCCACCCTCACCCTGATGGCCACCTTTGTGTGTGGCTGCATCAAGCTGTGCGTGGATCCCCGGTACGCAAACACCAAGTGTCACTACATACTGAGGTTCTACCTGTCCCCGGTGTTGCGAAGGATGGGCCTGGCCTCGCTGCCGCGGAACGCTCCGAGTAGTTGGACCGTTCCGTATCACCTGTCCTTCGTGGAGAAATTTATGAGGAAAAACACCTTTGACCACAAGTCCATCAGGAAGTGGTCAGCACGTAGCGTCCTTGAGACCCTTCGGGAAAAGGAGAGGGCGGATCCTGTCGAGCGGTTCCCTGAGCAGATTGTCAAAGCCATTTGGCAGAATGCCTCATCGCCAGAACTTTCCAACAAGCACCAAGACGTGGCTTGGCTGGTGCTGAGAAGGGCTCTGCCTGTGAGATCCTTCATGCACGCCCGGACTCTCAGCCGCACCGCACGCTGCCCTCGAAGTGGCTGCGGGGGGGACGAGACTGTCACACACCTCCTTCTGGAATGTGCCTCTGGAGAGGAATGCAGTGGTGCTTGTCGAGGTTCGTCCCGAGCAGCGCCGTGACGCGGGACTCCGTGCTCTACGGCCTGTTCCCCGGGACTCACACCGAGACGAACATTAACTGCGCCTGGAGGATCATCAACTCGGTGAAGGACGCTCTCTGGGCGGTCCGAAACCTGTTGATCTTCCAGGTGAAGGAGTTGACCCCGACTGAGTGTTGCAGACTGGCACATTCCAAGGTCCAGGACTATGTGTTGAGGGACGCGCTGAAGCTTGGGGCAGCTGCCGCCAAGGCGCGGTGGGGAAAGACCACCGTGTAAGATCGGCCTGCCTAAAGAAGAACAGGGGGCCCACGCAGTCATTTGGACTCTGCTGATGCCTCAGCAAAATATATGGATATATGATTGAGAAATACACAGACCTGTATATAACAATGATAAATTCTGATCTGTGTATGTAAATGTTGACATATGTATGGCATGACCAAATGTATAGACTATCAAATCATTTTATGAATAAAGTATATTTTTGAAATTAAAAAAAAGTGATAACGAGCTTATTGTATAACAGCTCAAGCCTAAATCTCTGAGTATTTTGGTTTCTGACAGGCATGCCCCCTACCCCTCTCAAACCCCCCAATTAGCAGCAACCCCTATGGATTGGAAGGCATCGGGGGGGGGCAAATCCAGAATCAAATTGTCTGAGTCGAAGTCAGTGAGCAGGGAGCATGTTCACTCTGTGTCTTGGAGAGCTGATGGAAAAATACACAAGACTGAAATACCCGGCAGTGAGATAAACATGATTATCATCTGAAAATGATTGCACACAATGCAGGCTGGGCAGTTCGGAAGAAGGAGGGCGGGTTAAGTGAATGAAGTCAGATAGCCCTCAGCCAAGTTTCAAAATAACTAGGCCCCTCAGGAAATTCTGCAGATTTAACTCCATCGGGTACCAACACAGAGCGTGGGCACAAAGAAGCTCTGAGTGACAATTTAGCACGGCCAATCCACCCTAACCTGCACATCCCTGGACACTATGGGACAATTTAGCACGGCCAATCCACCCTAACCTGCACATCCCTGGACACTATGGGACAATTTAGCACGGCCAATCCACCCTAACCTGGACACTATGGGACAATTTAGCACGGCCAATCCACCCTAACCTGCACATCCCTGGACACTATGGGACAATTTAGCACGGCCAATCCACCCTAACCTGCACATCCCTGGACACTATGGGACAATTTAGCACGGCCAATCCACCCTAACCTGCACATCCCTGGACACTATGGGACAATTTAGCACGGCCAATCCACCCTAACCTGCACATCCCTGGACACTATGGGACAATTTAGCACGACCAATCCACCCTAACCTGCACATCCCTGGACACTATGGGACAATTTAGCATGACCAATCCACCCTAACCTGCACATCCCTGGACACTATGGGACAATTTATCACGGCCAATCCACCCTAACCTGCACATCCCTGAACACTATGGGGTAATTTAGCATGGCCAATCCACCCTAACCTGCACATCCCTGGGCACTATGGGGCAATTTAGCATGGATACTGGATTAGTGGTGCTGGAAGAGCACAGCAGTTCAGGCAGCATCCAACGAGCAGCGAAATCAACGTTTCGGGCAAAAGCCCTTCATCAGGAATAAAAGCCAATCTATCCTAACCTGCACATTCCTGGGAACTATGATGTTTGTGGGTGTGGTGCCAATCAAGCGGCTGCTTTGTCCTGGATGGTGTCGAGCTTCTTGAGTGTTGTTGGAGCTGCCCCCATCCAGGGGCAAGTTGGGGGGAGTATTCCCTCACACTCCTGACTTGTCCCTTGTAGATGGTGGGACAGGCTTTGGGGAATCAGGAGGGCAGTTACTCGCTGTACGATGCCCAGCCTCTGACCTGCTCTTGCAGCCACTGTACTTATAAGGTTGGTCCAGTTCAGTTTCTGGTTAATTGTAACTCCCAGGATGTCAATAGAGGCCAGATTTCAGACATGGCAACACTATTTAATGTTAATTTCCGCACAGGATCACTCAGGGTCCAGAAGTAAAATATATCGCTCAACAAAGATCCCAGTGATGACTCAACCACGCATCAACACTCAGGGTCTGAGGCCCTTTGGTCCATTAAGTATATGTTGATGGAACAATGGACTACAGGACTCAGGTCATGAGAGGATGTTCTCATTCATAGAGTTACAGAGATGTACAGCACGGAAACAGACCCTTCGGTCCAACTCGTCCACGCTGACCAGATATCCTAACCTAATCTATTCCCATTAGCCAGCACTTGGCCCATATCCCTCCAAACCCTTCCTATTCATATACCCATCCAAGTGCCTTTTAAATGTTGTAATTGTATCAGCCTCCAACACTTCCTCTGGCAGCTCATTCCATACACGTACCACCCTCTGTGTGAAAAAGTTGCCCCTTAGGTCTCTTTTATATCTTTCCCCTCTCTCCCTAAACCTATGCCCCTCTAGTTTTGGACTCCCCCACCCCAGGGAAAAGACCTTGTTTATTTACCCTATCCATGCCCCTCATAATTTTGTAAACCTCTATAAGGTCAGCCCTCAGCCAAAGAGTCTGTTTCCATGCTGTATAAGTCTTCTCCAAAGAAAACAATTGAAGCTTTATCTATTAGAATGGTGCAGTGCAGAAAAAAACCATTTGGCCCATCATAACTCTCCTGGCTCCTTGGAAGGGCTCTCCGATCCTCTTTCCTCATAACTCTACAATTTCTTGTTCCTTTCCAATCTATTTATTCCTCTTGAAACTTCCGATTGAACATGTTTCCACTGCCTGCTCCCCCCCCCCCCCAACTGCAGCACTGACTCAATCATAACAACTCACTGTTTTGAAAAATAATGTCCTTTGCCAATTCCGTTTCCTGTGGTTGTCAACACTCCTTCCCAGTCAATACAATTTCTCCCAATTCGCTCCACTGGGTAATTCTGAAAACCTTCCCTTCACCTGCTGTGCTCCCAGTTTCTCCAGTCTCTTCACCGCACTGAAGTCCCGAAAAATCTCCTCCCACACTCCCTCAGAACTCGTCAACCTTGCAGACTTGGACATGACCTTGTGACTGAGGCTTAACGAGAGCCTTTCCTAAGTCTTTGCATTTACAGAGGCCATACTGACCAGGGTTTCTCAAATTAAGCTAATTCCATTTTCCTGCGTTTGGCCCATATCCCTCTAAACCTTTCCTATCCATGTACCTGCCCAAATGTCTTTTAAATGTTATAATTGTGTCCACCTCCACCACTTCCTCTGGTGGCTCACCACAGACACGCACCACCCTCTGCGTGAAAAAGTTGCCCCTTGCGTCCCTTTTAAATCATTCCCCCTTCAACCTATATCCTCTAGTTTTGGACTCCTGGGGAAAAGATTAGATTACTTACAGTGTGGAAACAGGCCCTTCGGCCCAACAAGTCCACACCGCCCCGCCGAAGCGTAACCCACCCATACCCCTACATCTACATCCACCCCTTGCCTAACACTACGGGCAATTTAGCATGGCCAATTCACCTGACCTGCACATCTTTGGAATGTGGGAGGAAACCGGAGCACCCGGAGGAAACCCACGCAGACACGGGGAGAACATGCAAACTCCACACAGTCAGTCGCCTGAGGCGGGAATTGAACCCGGATCTCTGGCTCTGCGAGGCAGCAGTGCTAACCACTGTGCCACCGTGCCGCCCATTTTGATTTTGGCTATCCACACCCCTCATGATTTTCTAAACCTCTATAAGGTCACCCCTCAGGCCCACGTCTCAGGGATGATTGACAAGACCCTTCCACCATGACAGGGCGGGGTATCGGCCTGAATGTGGAATGGGCTGAATACTCTAGTATTGCTCCAGATGCATATGTTCACACCGTCTCTGGTGCCTCTATAGCCCGTTTGTAACTTGATAACCAGAACTGGTGCAGACCACGTGTTCTGTTGACCCCTTGTCTGGTTTGTTTTATTCACAGGATGAGGGCGTCGCTGGCTGGGTCAGCCCAACTCTAATTGCCCAGGGGGCAGTTAAGAGTCAACCACATTGGCTGTGGGTCAGGAGTCACATGTAGGCCAGACCAAGTAAGGGCAGCGGTTTTCCTCCCTCAAGAACATTAGTGAACGAGATGGGGTTTTCCCAAAAATTGTGTCACAGTTATTTTGTGATGATGTTTCTTGTTTAACGAGGTTATGTTGTCCTTGTTTTTTTTTCCAAAGGGGGTTGTAAAAGACAGAGGCTCCGGTTTGTCTGGGATTAGACCACTTCGATTATGGCTAACAGATACTGCCAAAGGCAACATGGAGGGAAAAGGGCTTTTCGATTTAAAAAAAAACACTTGTACAATGGCCAGTTCCCCCAGTTCAGGGATTTTTCTGGTTTGGTTTGGGTTTTTAGCTGGGGACTCAAAGAAACAGCTACAGGGCAAAGAGATTCCGTGCTGATTATCTCTCTGACATATCTCTTGTAAGAACCTGTGTTTGAATTTCTTTGCGAACGGGGATGTTTATGGGAGGTGTTGCAGGAAATGGGGACAGCATCCTTACATTGCAATAGAGTCGGTTGGGTTTTTGGATTGGTTAAGTTATTCTATATGCTACTCTCTTTTGTTTGTATTTCAATGAGGAGCCTGTACATGAATTCTGTTTTGTTTAAAACTGAGGGGTTTGACCAGCTGCATCTCACCTGGAATATCCACTTTATCCCTGCTTAAAACAACGAGCAAAATTAGGGTCTGGGGCTACCTTCCCTGAAATGTTTTGATGGGGTCTGGCCTGGTCTACAACACTGTTAGTTCCAGATTTCTTATTGAATTCAGATTTCACCATCTGCTGTACTAGGACCCCAGAACATTACCAGGGTCTCTGGATTAATGGCTTCCCCACTAAGACCACTAGGCTATTGCCTCCCCAGTAAGGTGGGCTTAGGGATTTGTTGCTCTGGGTTTTGATATATGTTCAGCTCCAGACAACAGAAATGTTATGGTGCAGATGGAGGCCATTTGGTCCATCACACCTGCACCTGCTCTCCCACTGAGCACCGTGCTCCTTGCTTTCCCCCCCACCCTCTTCACAGGTTCCCTACAGCATGAAAGCAGGCTGTTCAGCCAATCGAGACCACACTAACCCTCTGAAGAGCATCTCACCCAGATGCACCACCAGGCCTGTCAATAGCTAACCCACCCTAACCTGCACATCCCTGGGCACCATGGGACAATTTAGCACGGCCAATCCACCCTAACCTGTACACCCATGGGCACTATGGGAAAATTTACCATGGCCAGTCCACCCTAACCTGCACATCCCTGGACATATGGGACAATTTCCCATGGCCAATCCAACCTAACCTGCACATCCCTGGACACTATGGGCTAATCTACTCTAAACTGCACATTTTTGGTCTGTGGGGGTAAACTGAAGCACCCAGAGGAAGCACACAGAGAACGTGCAGACTCCGCACGGCCGTTCACCTGAGGCTGGAATCGAACCCGGTTCCCTGGGGCTATGAGGCAGCAGTGCTAACCACTGAGCCACTGAGCCACCGTGCTGCCCCAACTTGCAGGCTGGGGCGTAGATGCTGTCAATTCCTTTAACTGGGAAGTAGCAGGTGTGAGGCGAGCAATTTTTAACGACGGGATAGCACGGTTTTCATTTCAGTCAAGCATTGCACCGGAGCTAAAACGGTCGCAAGGAAGAGGAATATTTCCAATCCACAAAGAGAAATGTAAATCCCCCAACTCTGTCGCACTGTGACTCCTACACAAGCATAGTGTGTGACACAGAACCTTCTGTCTTGTGAATTCTTTTGTGTTAAGTTTATCATTGCTGTAACTAAGGAAATTGCTGATTAGAGGCTACATTTAGTCTAAAGGGAGGGGATCTGACCTGGTGAATAGATGGCTAACGTTCCACAAAGAGTTCACGGCAAGGTTGAGTTTTGCTTTCCAGTCACTTGCCCATTGACATTAAACAAACCCCACTGTCATCGTAAAGAGACGCATAGATCCTCTTCAGAAGAGGAGTCGCAGCCTCTTCGGCACTTTGGAAGCCGAAGAATGAGGGCGGAGCTCGCGCACCTGCATTTGCCTAGCACCTGTCACAGCCCTCAGGCCGTCCCAGGGCCCCCAGCAGCACTTGCGCTGCTCCGCTAGGATCACCAATCAGCAAGCTCCCCGCAGCCAGCAACGCGGTCATGGTTGGATAATCTTTCCTGAACGAATGTTTGTTTTCAGCTGGGACACTTGGGAAGGACTCCCCCGCTCTCCTTCTGAACGAAAGAACAGGTCAAGGGGGTGTCATTTACACCGAGGGGTGAGCCAAGGCCTGGGTGTGAGATAGGGCACTCCCTCAGTCCAGCCCTTCTGCTCACTCAACTCCCTCACTACGGCACTGGGAGAGTCTGTCCAGGGCTCTGGACCGTGTCGTTGATTAAAGTGTGTGAGGGGCTCCCGTGGTGCAGCATCCCTACCTCTGAGCCAAGAGGCCTGAGTTCAACTATGATGTTGCCTAGTATGGAGGGAAGGTCTTATGAGGAAAGGCTGAGGGACTTGAGGCTTTTTTTTTGTTAGAGAGAAGAAGATTGAGAGGTGACCTAATTGATTCTGGATTAGAGTGGTGCTGGAAAAGCACAGCAGTTCAGGCAGCATCCGAGGAGCAGGAAAATCGACGTTTTGGTTTCGGGCAAAAGCCCTTCTATTCCTGACGAAGGGCTTTTGCCCAAAACGTCCATTTTCCTGCTCCTCGGATGCTGCCTGACCTGCTGTGCTTTTCCAGCACCACTCCAATCTAGACTCTGGTTTCCAGCATCTGCAGTCATTGTATTTACCGAGGTGACTTAATTGAGACAGACAAAGTAATCAGAGGGTTAGATCGGGTGGACAGGGAGAGCCTTTTCCCTCAGATGGTGATGGCTAGCACGAGGGGATATAGCTTTAAATTGAGGGGTGATAGACTTAGGACAGATATCAGGGATGGTTTCTTTACTCAGAGAGTAGTAAGGGTGTGGAATGCATTGCCTGCAACTGTAGTAGACTTGCCAACTTTAAGGGCATTTAAATGGTCATTGGATAGACATTTGGATGAAAATGGAATAGTGTAGGTTAGATGGGCTTCAGATTGGTTCCACAGGTAGGAGCAACATCGAGGGCCTGTACTGTGCTGAAATGTTCTATATTCTAACAGTGACAGGTTGGTTAGAAAATAGTTTCACACTCTCTGTTGGCTCTGTGGAAAGGAGAGTTAGAATTGAGACCAGGAGACCGCATTTTGACAAAAGGTAAAACCCACCGACTCGAGGGGCCAAATGGCCTCTGACAGTGACCCTAAGTTTCATAGAAGGATACACCTGTTTTGGGAAACATTGAATGGACCTCTGAGCTGAAAATGTGTTGCTGGAAAAACGCAGCAGGTCAGGCAGCATCCAAGGAGCAGGAGAATCGACGTTTCGGGCATGAGCCCTTCTTCGGGGCTCCCCTATCAGCGTTCCAAACCTCCCCTCCCCTATCAGCGTTCCGAAAAGACCACTCCCTCCGCGACTCCCTCGTCAGGTCCACACCCCCCCACCAACCCAACCTCCACTCCCGGCACCTTCCCCTGCAACCGCAAGAAATGCAAAACTTGCGCCCCCCCCCCCCCCTCACTTCCCTCCAAGGCCCCAAGGGATCCTTCCATATCCCCCACAAATTCACCTGCACCTCCACACACATTCAATTCTCTCACTGGATTTCTGAAATGTCAGGACCCCTTCATTCTGAGTGAATTCAGTCAGTCGGATTCAAACAGACGCACCAGTGTTGTAGCTGTCAGAATGGCCATTCACTGTTGTGCTATAACAGAGGCTGAAGGAAGTGCAAAGGGACGACACGGCGACACCATTAACGTTGCAATATGATTCGTAATTCTCTCCCAGACCTGAGGGGGAGAGCGTTCATTGGTTATGCGTTGAGGGTAGTCACCCAAATCCTGGATGGATGCACGCATTCAAATAAAAACACTTATATAATCTGCCCTTAAATGCTAGCTTAAGGGCAGCCTTGTAACTCGAAAACAGAAATTGCAGGAAAAGCTCAGCAGGTCGGGCAGCATCTGTGGGGAGAAATCAGAGTTTGCAGTTTTTGTTTCTGATTTCCAGCAGGTTCATTCCCCAGCCCAGCCCCGTCAGAACGTTGGGCTTTACAATACGGTCACCTTTCCTTCTCCTCAATGTCGTCTCATAAGACAGTCCCTCCATACCTGGGGTCAGCTCAGTGAACCTCCCCTAGGCTACCTCGTACGCAATGGGAGCAGAATTAGGCCATTCAGCCCATTGAGTCTGCTCTGTCATTCAACCATGATTAGGTTAGAATCCCTACAGTGTGAAAACAAGCCCTTCGGCCCAACAAGTCCACACTGACCCTCTGAAGAGTAATGCAGCCAAACCCATTTCCCTCTGACTAATGCACCTAACACTATGGGCAGGTTAGCATGGTCAATTCACCTGACCTGCACACCTTTGGACTGTGGGAGGAAACCCACGCAGACACGGGGCGAGCGTGCAAACTCCAGTCACCCAAGGGTGGAATTGAACCCAGGTCCCTGGCGCTGGGAGGCAGCAGTGCTGACCACTGAGCCACTGTGCCACCCCAACTGTGGCATGTTTCTTAACCCCATACTCCAGCCTTCCCCGCCCCCCTCGTAACCCACAACCCTCCTTGCTAATCAAGAACAAGCCTGTCTCTATCTTAAAGACACTCAATGGCCTGGCCTCCACAGCCCCCCCCCCCCCCCCCTCCCCCCGCAGCAAAAGGTTCCACAGACTCCCCACCCTCTGGCTGAAGAAATGCATCCAATGAAACTGTCTGAGAGCCAAGGGCTTCAATCGAAGTAGGTTGTCGCTTGTTACTTGTAAAGGAAGAACGTGTGGGGTCAGAGAGAAAAGGTAGGAGAGGTGCATTGCTCCTTTGGAGAGCTGGCATCCAGACAATGGGCTGAATGGCCTCTTTCTGCCCTGGTAAACGGCTATGATTCACAAAGCCTTGTTTAAAATAAAAACGCACAATCTTTTGTCTGTCCCTGGGTGACGTGTCTGGCAGCGTCACGGTGGAGATCCTGTTCCATTGCTGGAGTTGACAGGTCTACCCGCAGAGAGAACCGTTTTGGTGGTTTGTCTCAACGTCCTTCCTCAGGAACATGCTCCACGATTCTTTATGTGAAACTGCCGCACTCACTTCCCTTCCTAAACTTCGTCTGTTACAAGCCTGCCTCCAATGGGATTGGGAGCAGGAAACAATTTGTCTGAATCATCTTTATGTCAATTCCCTTAATGAGCCTAAAAAAAAAACCCTTTACGCGAAACAAACCCAATTTCCTGAATTGCTCAAAGTGGAGTTGCAGGTAGACAGTTTAGGAGTGGAGAGTGCGGTGCTGGAAAAGCACAGCAGGTCAGGCAGCGTCCGAGGGGCAGGAGAATCAACATTTCGGGCAAAAGCTCTTCATCAGGACATGATTCCTGATGAAGAGCTTTTGCCCGAAACGTCGATTCTCCTGCCCCTCAGATGCTGCCTGACCTGCTGTGCTTTCCCAGCACCACCCTCTAGACTCTGATCTCCAGCATCTGCCGTCCTCACTATCTCCCAGGACAGTGAAGAAGGTGCGTGGGACACTTGCCTTCGTTGGTCAGTGCATTGAGTACAGGAGTCGGGATGTCATGTTGAGGCTGTACAGGACATTGGTGAGAACGCTTTTGGAACACTGTGTTCAGCTCTGGTCTACCTGCTGGTGGAAGGATGCTGTGAAACTTGAAAGGGTTCAGAAAAGATTTACAAGGGTGTTGCCAGGGTTGGAGGGTATGAGCTACAGGGAGAGGCTGAACAGGCTGGGGCTGTTTTCCCTGGAGCGTCAGAGGCTGAGGGGTGACCTTATAGAGGTTTATAAAATCATGAGGGGCACGGATAGGATAAATAGACAAAGTCTTTTCCCTGGGGTCGGGGAGTCCAGAACTAGAGGGGCATAGGTTTAGGGTGAGAGGGGAAAGATATAAAAGAGACCTAAGGGGCAACATTTTCACGCAGAGGGTGGTACGTGTGTGGAATGAGCTGCCAGAGGAAGTGGTGGAGGCTGGTACAATTGCAACATTTAAAAGGCATCTGGATGGGTATATGAATAGGAAGGGTTTGGAGGGATATGGGCCGGGTGCTGGCAAATAGAGTCAAAAAGTCATAGAGCTGTACAACACAGAAACAGACCCTGATCCATGCCGACCAGATATCCCAACCCAATCTAGTCCCACCTGCCAGCACCCGGCCCATATCCCTCTATGCTGGGACTAGATTAGGTTGGGATATGTGGTTGGCATGGACGAGTTGGACCAAAGGGCTCTATGACTCTATGACATAAGTCCCTCATTCCCTTCTCCTCCAACCTCTCTCCCTCCAATTTCCCGCTTCTTGAACATCTCTGATTTCCATCGCTGTACCATCAGCTCTGTGGGACCCTAAGCTCTGGACTTTCTCCCCCAACCCTCTCTTTCTCTCTGCCCACCCATGGGCTACTCCTTAAATCTGACCTCTGCTGTCTTGCTATGTCCTCCCATCATGCGCTGTCAGAGGTTTTAGGGACCATGCTCCTGCAGAGCGCCCTGCTACGAATAGGCGACACACCAATACAACCTGTCGTTGTTGCTTTTCAATCCCAATTTCTGCTGTTTATCCCACCCCCGTCACCCACCATCTGCTAAAATGAGACCTGTCCAGCAAAGTTTCGGGTGGGGACATCCAATCAGCGAGTGATACAGCACCCAATTAAGTCCATTCGTCCCGTTGAGATTGTACCGGCTCCTTCAAAGGGCCAGTTTGTCTCATTTCTTCACTTTCTCCTGTATCCCAGTGAATTTATTTCACCTGCAAATCAACCCATCGCCCTTTGGCAGGTGAAGTCTGGATCCGTACACCGCCCACTTTATCAAGCAGTGATTTCCAAAGCCATTTCACATCACATGTAAAAGTATGTCTTTGTCCAAGTTATCTCTGGTCCTTTGACCAGTCAAATCTCGGGCTCCCAGCTGAAAGGGACATTCCCTCATTGGAACCCCTTTGCGATTTTGAATGCTTTCACCTAGTCTCGGTTTCTCACCTTCTCTGCTCTGTCGATGGATGAGGAATCCACTTCCTTCCAGCTACCAATCAGATCGTACCCACTACCGGTGTTCACCTTTCACGACCTCACTACCCTGCTCCTCTCCCCACCCCATCCCCCTCTCTCTGTATCTGCAGCTCCCCCTACCCCCATCCCCCCAGTCCTGAAGAAGGGTCAATACCCAAACTGTTGACTTCTTCACCTCCTAATGCTGCCTGCCTTGCTGTGTCCCCCCAGCCTCCTGCCTGTCCCTCCTGATGCTGCCTGCCTTGCTGTGTTCCCCCAGCCTCCTGCCTGTCCTCCTGATGCTGCCTGCCTTGCTGTGTTCCCCCACCCTCCTGCCTGTCCCTCCTGATGCTGCCTGCCTTGCTGTGTTCTCCCACCTCCTGCCTGTCCCTCCTGATGCTGCCTGCCTTGCTGTGTCCCCCCAGCCTCCTGCCTGTCCCTCCTGATGCTGCCTGCCTTGCTGTGTTCTCCCAGCCTCCTGCCTGTCCCTCCTGATGCTGCCTGCCTTGCTGTGTTCTCCCAGCCTCCTGCCTGTCCCTCCTGATGCTGCCTGCCTTGCTGTGTCCCCCCAGCCTTCTGCTTGTCTACTTAAAGGATTCATTAACAGGACTACGATGTCGCTGGCCAAGCCAGCATTTATTGCCCATCCCTAATTACCCCAGAGGGCAGTTAAGAGCCAACCCTAATGCTGTAGGTCTGGAGTCACGTGTAGGCCCAGACCAGGTAAGGATGGCAGTTTCCTACCCTAAAGGACATTAGTGAACCAGATGGGTTTTTCCAACAATCGACAACAGATTCATGGTCATCATTAGACTCTTAATTCCAGATTTTAAAAAATAACTGAAATAAAATTCCACCATCTGCCACGGCAGGATTTGAACCTGTGCCCCTAGGACAATGGCCCATTAATAACACCACAAGACTATCATCTCCCCATGTGGAGGGGGGAGTGTAGAGAGAGAAACACAGATAATGTTTTTCACAACAGTACTGAAGAAGGCTCACTGGACCCCAAGTGTTAACCATAAGATCATAAGACATAGGAGCAGAAATTAGGCCATTCAGCCCATTGAGTCTGCTCCGCCATTCAGTCATGGCTGATACATTTCTCAATCCCATTCTCCCACTTGCTCCCCATACCCTCGATCCCCTTAATACTCAGGAACCTATCTATCTCTGTCTTAAATATCCCCAATGACCCGGCCTCCACAGCCTTCTGTGACAGTGAATTCCACACATTCCCCACTCTCTGGCTGAAGAAGTTTCTCCTTATCTCTGTTCTAAGGCTGTGTCCTTGGGTCCTAGTATCTCTGACCAACGGAAACAGCTTCCCAACATCTACTGAGTCCAGACCATTCAGTATTCTGTATGTTTCAATCAGACCCCTCCCCCCCCATCCTTCTAAACTCCATCGAGTATAGACCCAGAGTCCTCAAATGTGCTTCATATGTTAAGCTTCTCATTCCTGGGACAATTCTTGTGCATCTCCTCTGAACATGCTTCAGGGCCAGTACATCCTCCCTAAGATATGGGGCCCAAACTGCACACAATACTCCAAATGTGGTCTGACCAGAGTCTTATCGAGCCTCAGAGGTAGATCCCTGCTTTTATATTCAAGTCCTCTCAAAGTAAATGCCATCATTGCATTTGGCTTCCTAACTACTGACTCAACCTGCAAGTTTACCTTGAGACACTCCGGACTAGAACTCCCAAGTCTCTTTGCACTTCAGACTTCTGAATTTTCTCACCATTTAGAACATAGTCTATGCCCCTATTCTTCCTACCAAAGTGCATGACCTCATACTTTCCCACGTTGTACTCCATTTGCCACTTCTTTGCCCACTCTCCTAATCTGTCCAAATCCTCCCCGCCTCCTCAATGCTACCTCTCCCTTGACCTATCTTTGTATCATCTGCAAACCGAGCCAGAATACCCCCAGTTCCTTCATCTGGATCGTTAATGTATAAAGTGAAAAGTTATGGTTCCAACACAGCCTTGCGGAACACCACTTGTCACTAGCTGCCATCCTGAGAAGGACCCTCTGCTTTCTGCCAAACAGCCAAGCTTCTCTCCATGCTAGCACCTTTTGCCTCTGACACCATGGGCCTGTATCTTACCCAGCAGCCTCCTGTGTGGCACCTTGTCAAAGGCCTTCTTGAAGTCCAGGTAGATCACATCCATTGGTTCTCCTTGGTCTAACCTCCTTGTTACCTCCTCAAAGAATTCGAATAGAGTTGTCAGGCATGACCTCCCCTTGATGAAACCATGTTGACTTTGCCCTATTTTACCACACACACTTCCAAGTCTGCAGAAACCTCATCCTTCACGATGGATTCCAGGATCTTACCCACGACTGAGGTTAGGCTAATTGGTCTTCTGTTTTACCCCCTTTTTTTAAACAGGAGCGTCAATTGAGCGATTGTCCAGTCCTCTGGGACCCTCCCTGTTTCTAACGATTCCTGAAAGATCACCATGAACACCTCCGCTAACCTCTTCAGCTACCTCCCTTCAAACCCTGATCTTTTCTCCCTGCAGAGATTGCCTGACCTGCTGAGTTTCTCTGAATTTGCTTCTTCGTCATCTCTGCCTTAATTCGGAGATTCCTGACTCATAAACCCTGTGCGAACAGCCCCAACTTTCCACGCAAGTCATCCCTGGAACAGTCGCGGAGAATCGCGACAGGAGGCTGTCTGGGATACAAGAATTTTATTTCAATGTGGCGTTCCTGAATGGACACAATCTTGGTGATTACATCAGAACTTCCCCAGGATTTCCCTTGCAGTCTATAAATATATCCGTAATGTCTTCCACTGGAGACAGTGTCTGAAGGCACAGTCGATCCATGAGTCTCACTGTGGTTTTGATGAGTTTTTGAGACTCGCGTCAATGAAGTGTGGGTTGGGACTCCCCCAGCGGCTGAAGATTATGGCCCTTCGCTTGGCGGATGTGGACGTCGGGCGACGTTTCGCCTCCAACGCCCACCTCGACCCAATCGGGGCAGATGTGGAACTGCCGGGCTGCGCATGACCTTTGACCTTGCCCCCGGGGCCGTTCAGCTTGACTGCTGCTCTGTGTCATGTGACCCAAGGGTCCTCCCCTGTCATAGAGTCAGAGAGATGTACAGCATGGAAACAGACCCTTTGGTCCAACCCGTCCATGCTGACCCGATATCCCAACCCAATCTAGTCCCACCTGTCAGCACCCGGCCCATATCCCTCCAAACCCTTCCTATTCATATACCCATCCAGATGCCTTTTAAATGCTGTAATTGTACCAGCCTCCACCACTTCCTCTGGCAGCTCATTCCATACACGCACCACCCTCTGTGTGAAAAAGTTGCCTCTTAGGTCTCTTTTATATCTTTCCCCTCTCACCCTAAACTTGTCAGAGGTGCACTGGGATCTCCCTGTGCTCAGACGGGTTGTAGCTGGAACTGTGTGGCCTTTATGAGGCCATTCAGCCCATAGGTTCCATTAAACCATCGGCTTTAGGAGCAGATGTAGGCCACTCAGCCCATCTAATCCACTCTGCCATTCCGATGTAGTTGATATGTTTCTCAACCCCATTCTCCCAGTAACCCCTTGATCTCCTTATCATTCAACTCTGTCTTAAAGATACTCAATGGCTTGACCTCCACAGCCCCTGTGTGGCAACAATTCCCCACCCTCTGGCTGAAGAAATGCCTCCTTATCTCAGTTCCCTTCACTCTGAGGCTGTGCCCTGTCTCTCCTCCTCAGAGAAACATCGTTTCCTCACCCACTCCATTCAATATACTGCAAGATTCAATCAGATTCTCCCCATATCCTTCCAAATCCCATTGTGTGGAGACTTAGAGTCCTCAACATCATCCCTGGGATCATTCGTGTAAACCTCCCTCGGGACACCCTGCAGTACATCCTTCCTGAGATACGGGGCCCCGAGCTGCTCACGATATTCCAAATGCGGGCCATAGATCTCTGTAGGTCTGTCCAATTTCACCCCCACCCCCTCCCAACACCTTCCAATCTCTCCCTGTTCATTTATTTCCTTCAAGCGCCCGTCCAATGGGCTTTTGAAAGAACAACACTGATTAGATGGGCTGAATGGGCCATTTGTTGGAGGAGTGGCAAGTGTTGCCTCAGTGATAATGGCCCTGAACGCGTAATCCAGTCAACTTGGGCAACGGTCCGACGCCATGAGTTCAAGTTTGGATTCTGTATGAAAATAAAATTCTGGACTTAAAAGCTGGGCTAAACACGACCATGTAATCGCCGTAACATCTCATCTGATCCCCTAATGCCCTTTGTGGGGGAAGGGGGCAAGGAATGAAACCGACCACCCTCGCCCTGTCTGACCTACATAGCCATGTGGTTGCCTCTGAAATGCACTCTGGGAAATGAGGGATGAATCAATTAAAAAACAAATCAGACATCATTTCCACGTTCACCTCGATCGGTAGGCAGGGAGTTCCAGGTCATTGCAACTCCACGGTGGCTCAGTGGTTAGCACTGCTAGCTCACAGCGCCAGGGACCCAGGTCTGATTCCCGCCCCAGGTGACCGTCTGTGTAGAATTCCCCCGTTCCTGCATGGGTTTTGCTCCGGTTTCCTCCCACAGTCCAACATTCGCAGATTGGCCATGCTACGTGTCCCCAGTGGTGTGCAGGCTAGCAGAGTGAGCCATGGGAAATGCAGGATTATCGGGATACGGCTGGGTTGCTCCTTGTCAGAGGGCCAGTGTGGAATCGATGGGCTGGATGACCTGCTTCCAGATTAGAGTGGTGCTGGAAAAACCTGCTCCTGGGATGCTGCCTGACCTGCTGTGTTTTTCCAGCACCACTCTAATCTAGCTTCTGGTTTCCAGCCTCTGCAGTCTTTGTTTTTACCTGAATGGCCTGCTTCCACACTGTAGGGATTCTATGATTCCTGATCAAAATCTGAAATCCACTGGGGCCAGGGGTTCAAATCTCACCGTGGACAAATGCTGGGAGTTAAACTCCGGTAATAAAAACAAAATGGAATTCAAAGGTAGACGTTGAAATTAAAAAGTAACCTATCTGGTTCTCTCAAGCCCCTTGAAGAACCGCTGTCCTCACCCACACGCACACAACATGGGTGACTAGGGAAAATACCAGCACCACTGCATCTAGGCGGCAGTGTGGGGGAAGAAAACAAAGCAATAAAAACAAAACAGAAAATAAGAAAAGAAAAAATTACCAGGAGACAAATATAACCAAGGATTTAGAATAAAAAAAAGGACTGTTGTCCTTACCTGGTCTGACCTACACGTGACTCCAGACCCACGGCGATGGGGTTAATTCCTAACTGCCCTCTGAAATGGCTGAGTGAGACAGTTCAAGGCCAATTAAGGACGGCCAACAAATGCTCCCTGTGCTCATGACCCAGGGAAGAATTAAAATAAAAATGCACCTGAGTGTTACTCAAGTTCCAGCAGCTCAAAGAGTCGTACAGCATGGAAACAGCCTCCCCCCCGCCACCCTGGCCAGGCTAAACATAATCCCCAAACTAAACTAGTCCCACCTGCCTGCTCCTGGCCCACATCCCTCCAAACCCTTCCCTATTCATGGACTTATCCAAATGCCTTTCAAACATTGTAACCGTCCCCTGCATCCACCACTTCCTCTGGAAGTTCATTCCACGTGGGAAACACTTCTGTGTCAAAAATTTGCCCCTCATGTCTTTTCTAAATCTCTCTCCTGAGAAATGTGGCCCCTAGCCTTGGAATTCCTCATCCTAGGGAAAAGCCACCTGCCTATGTCTACCTTACATGATTTTATTAAATTCTATAAGGTCACTCCTCAATCTCCTCAGTATTTTCAATCACCTCATAGCTACCTCCTCTATTGCAGCTCAGGATCACTCTCGATCATTTGAATTGAATGAGCTTTATTGTCACGTGCACGCAACTGAGCGCAGTGAAAAGTTTCCTATGTTGCCACTTTTGACACCATCTTAGGTACTGGGTACCTATTATTTGACTCCAAATAGTGCCAGGTTAGTGTCGTTCCTACTATCCATGTCAATGTGCCCTCTCTGAGTGAGTCAATTGGCGCCATATTGGATATCCCAATCACTTTGGGATGGATTTACCACTGGGGACTGGAGCA
The DNA here is from genome assembly GCF_047496795.1 of Chiloscyllium punctatum. Taxonomy (NCBI): domain Eukaryota; kingdom Metazoa; phylum Chordata; class Chondrichthyes; order Orectolobiformes; family Hemiscylliidae; genus Chiloscyllium; species Chiloscyllium punctatum. The sequence goes on from NC_092767.1 coordinate 72,762,639, forward strand.
GGAAGTGATGGATTCTGACTCTCTGGTCTCCAGACTCTGCTTGCGTCCTCTCAAACACGGTCAGGATCAGGCTCCGAGTTGTCCAAGGTAAATCCGCGACGCGTCTGCCAATCACTCGACCTCCAATCAGCAGTTTGTGATAATTTCCGGGATCATTCTCTATGCTATTCACAGGCAACAGGAGTTGGGGGGTGGAGGCAGGGGGAGGGGGGGAGGGGTGTGCTTCCCATCAGGATCCCAGCTCCACCGGGTCACCTGACGCGCACGCTGCATCGGCGGAACACGGAAAAGCATCGCAAAGCACAGCTCATGTTGAGGTTGGCACACTGCACAACTGGGGTGGCATCAATCTCGGCAAATAACGCCCTGTTGCGAGACAAGGTGGAGCCACCATTGTTGCCGTTAAAGTCTCGGAGCGTCTCCAAGATGTTCTGGCGGTTTTGGTGGCTGATGTCTCCCCGTATGTTCAGCAGGGCCTCGATGTGCTCCTTCCTGTAAGATCAACGAGAGAACAGAATTTTTTCTCCTGACCTAGCTTTGTGGCCCGTTCATCTCCTCATCGCTGACCTCCAAAACACACACAAAAAGAAAATCCCTTCCAACAAAGACCTAGTGATATCTGTGCTGGGAGGCTATGGGGAGGTGATGGCCCAGAGGCAATATCACTAGAGTATTAATCCAGAGTGTCCTGGTTCAAATCCTGCCATGGCAGATGATGGAATTTGAATACGATAAAAATCAGGAATTATGAATCTATTCATGACCATCAAACAATTGCTTGGAAAAACCCGTATGGATCACTAATGCCCTTTAGGGAAAGAATCAGCCATCCTTACCTGGTCTGGCCTACATGTGACTCCAGACCCACAGCAATGGGGTTGACTCTTAAGTGCCTTCTGGGCAATAAATGCTGACCCAGCCAGCAACGCCCTCAGCCGTGAACGAATTTTTTTTAAAATCCCTTTGCCAATTGCAATCTGGTTAGCTAAGTTGGCTGCATAGCAAAGCCAACAGTGTGGGCTCAAGTCCTGGACCAGCTGAGGTTACCAAGGATGCTCCTCAACCTCTCCCCTTACCTGAGGTGTGGTGACCCTTGGGTTCAACGCACCACCAGTCACCGCTGTCTTGGAGAACTTGTGCCCACCACTCTGGGACCATGGCAAACGCTTACCATCGCACCTCACGGGCTGTGAGGTAAGTCAGGAGGTTACAGAAAGGGGCTACACAAATGCAAAGTAACTTCCCTCGCTTTGTGCATGCTGTGTTCACTATCTCGCACTGTGATGCTCTCCAGGTTTGAAGGCCCATCCGTACAAAGATGGCAGCACTCCAGGGAAGGGCAGGGGGAATGGGATCTGCTGTTCCATGACTAAAAATAAATCGAATGGATTTTACCTCCCTTGGCAGTGAGGTCATTCGCGATGTCAGACTGGGAAATGAGGCCGAGGAATTGGAATGGCTGGTTTTGCCTCACCCGGTCTGATTTTTATTTTTCGTTGGTACTCAGTGTGGTCACCGGGACAGGAGATGCTCCTAATTTCACTTCCTACACTCAGGGCCTTGCCAAAATCTTCCTTCCTCTGTTGTTGCTATAAGTAAGGACCCCGAGACCTCACACAGGAAAATGAAACACTCTCCACAATCCATCAGCAGTGACACTTGGAACATCAGGATGCTGAGCATTCAGGAAAAATAACAAATTAAGAAACGCCAATTGCTAATGCCCCTCCTTCAGCACCTTCTCTCTGCCAAGAACCTTGTGATAGGAATAGCAGAGAATATTTTTACAAATGTTTAGTGTCCCTTGGCATCAGACTCTGAGTGCACTTGGGAGTTTACTCAGGTTCAGGAAGATTTTGTCAGCTTCAAGTACTTCCCATTGTTTGCACATTGTCCAGGGCTAGAGGAAGGATTTGGATTATTCTAATACTGCAGCGGACAAATATTGGCAACCCCTCAAATGAATTCCAAAGCTCTGTCCCCAGCCCCTCCTCCCCGACTCCAGTTGCTGAATGCTCTGGGATGAGACATGGGGGTCACTGATGTTACAACAGCTCAGTTCGTACACTGCAGGGAGTTTTGGTGGGGGTGTGTTTGTGGTTATAACAGTGTGTGTGTGTGTGTGTGAGAGAGAGAGAGAGTGTGTGTGGATATATCTGTGTGTGTGTGAGAGAGAGTGTGTATGTGGATATATCTTTGTGTGTGTGTGAGAGAGAGAGAGTGTGTGTGGATATGTGTGTGTGTGTGTGTGTGTATCTGTGTGTGTGTGAGAGAGAAAGAGAGTGTGTGTGGATATATCTGTGTGTGTGAGAGAGAGATAGAGTGTGTGTGTGTGTATGGTTATATCTGTGTGTGTGTGAGAGAGAGAGAATGTGTGGATATATCTGTGTGTGTGTGTGTGAGAGAAAGAGTGTGTGTGGATATATCTGTGTGTGTGTGTGTGTGTGAGAGAGAGAGAGTGTGTGTGGATATATCTGTGTGTGTGTGTGAGAGAGAGAGAGTGTGTGTGGATATATCTGTGTGTGTGTGTGTGTGTGAGAGAGAGAGAGTGTGGATATATCTGTGTGTGTGTGTGTGTGTGTGAGAGAGAGAGAATGTGTGGATATATCTGTGTGTGTGTGTGTGTGTGTGTGTGTGAGAGAGAGAGAGTGTGTGTGGATATATCTGTGTGTGTGTGAGAGAGAGTGTGTGTGGATATGTATGTGTGTGTCTGTGTGTGTGTGATATATCTGTGTGAGTATGTGGATATATCTGTGTGTATGTGTGTGAGAGAGAGAAAGAGTGTGTGTGTGGATATATCTGTGTGTGTGAGAGAGTGTGTGTGGGTATATCTGTGTGTGTGTGAGAGAGAAAGAGAGTGTGTGTGGATATATCTGTGTGTGTGAGAGAGAGATAGAGTGTGTGTGTGTGCGTGTTTATGGTTATATCTGTGTGTGTGTGAGAGAGAGAGAAGGTGTGGATATATCTCTGTGTGTGTGTGTGTGTGTGAGAGAGAGAGAGTGTGTGTGGATATATCTGTGTGTGTGTGTGTGTGTGTGTGTGTGTTTGTGTGTGTGTGTGTGAGAGAGAGAGAGAGAGAGAGTGGGTTTGGAAGGTGCTGCCTGAGGATCTTTGGTGAATATCTGCAGTGCGTCTTGTAGATGGTACACACTGCTGCTACTGAGCGTTGGTGATGGAGGGAGGGGATGTTTGTGGATGTGGTGCCAATCAAGCGGGGGCTGCTTTGTCCTGGATGGTGTTGAGCTTCTTGAGTGTTGTTGGAGTTGCCCCCATCAGGGTAAGTTGGGGAGTCAGGAGGAGAGTTACTCGCTGCAGTATTCCCAACCCCTGAACCTGCTCTTGTAGCTTCTGTGTGTTTATGGGATGGGTCCAGCTGAGTGTCTGGTCAAAGGTAACCTCCAGGATGGTGATGGGGAGTTTAGAGTTTGGAGCTATGGGTATGATGGTTGAGGGTCTTTCTGTCCAGCTTATGAGCTACCTCACATTGATTAAGACAGTGACCATCACATACTGAGACTGGTGACTGACTCCCCATTGGAATGTGGGACTCCGATATCTCTTCCCGGCCTTGGAGGGACAATCCTGGATCTCCATGGGAAGGGGGAGCCATGATCACCCTTTCAAAATGGTTTCCTCCAAAAGATCTTCATGGATTCAGCCCTGGATGGGGTCATTTGTCCACAGGACTGGTTTCTCCCTCGGTGCGGCTGTAGGAGGCCTGGCCCTGGGGACGAGGAAGAGGAGAGAAATAGGAATCAGGCAGCAACTCACCGAACATCGGGGTAACTGTCCGCCAAGGCCCCGACTTCCATCTGGATGGAGGAAGTATCCTTCAGCGAGATAATCTCAGCCAGGTGTTCAATAGCAGTATCCAGCCATGAGGCACTCGAATTCTGACGGAAAGGAAGGGGACAGCAGGGAAGAACAATGAGTGCCAGACTGGAAGGAACGAAGCCTTGAGTCTACCACTGTCAGCAGTGGGCCCAGTGATCCCGAGCTGTTGTGTGTAACGGTCTGGGGAAGCTCCAACCTAATTGCGTTGATATTCATTCACAGGATGTGGGTGTTGCCTGTCTGGGTTCACCAACAATGGGCCAAATGGCCTGTTCCTGCGCAACCACATTCCTGCGATGATGGGGACTTTACTTGGGTAAGCAATGGTCCAGTGGCATTATCACTGGACTGTTAATCCAGAGTCCCAGGTAATGGGGAGCTGGGTTCAAATCCCACCATGGCAGATGGTGGGATTTGAATACAATGGTGGGAGGGGAGAACAAAAGAAAATCTAGAACTTGCAATCTAATGAATTGATTGTCATAAAAACCCATGTGGTTCACTAACGTCCTTTTGGGAAGGAAATCTTCCATCCTTACCTGGTCTGTAACCAATGGAGATAGTTTATCTTGACCTATCATGTCTTTCCCTGCTAATATGATAAGATTAGATTACTTACAGTGTGGAAACAGGCCCTTCAGCCCAACAAGTCCACACTGACCCTCCGAAGAGCAACCCACCCAGACCCATTCCCCTACATTTACCCCTAACACTGTGGGCAATTTAACATGGCCAATTCACCTAACCTGCACATCTTTGGACTGTGGGAGGGAACCCACGCAGACACGGGGAGAATGTGCAAACTCCACACAGACAGTTGCTTGAGGCAGGAATTGAACCCGGGTCTCTGGTGCTGTGCAGCAGCAGTGCTAACCACTGTGCCACTGTGCCACCCAATCTTGGAGACTGCAATCAGATCACCCCTTAACCTTCTGATGTCCAGAGAAAACAGGCCTCATTTGTATAACCTCTCCTCACAACTTAACGCCTTTAAGTCCAGGTATTATTCATGTACCAGGGAGGCAGGGGAGTAATGATACTGACCCAGTAATCCACAACTACGGGCATGGGTTCGAATACCGTCAAGATGGATTTTGAAACCAATCTGGAATTAAAAAGCCCTTTGACCCATCTGGGTTCACTAATATGCTTTAGGGAAGGAAACTGCCATCCTTACCTGGTCTGGGCCTACACGTGACTCCAGACCCACAGCGATGGGGTTGACTCTTAACTGCCCTCTGGGCGATTAGGGATGGGCAGTAAATACTGGCCGAGCAAGTGATAATTTTTTGAATAAGTGCTAAGAAGTAGTTAAAAACTCAGTGGCACTAGTAATAAATGTTAGTGATAATCATTCCAATTTCAGCACCACAAGCTTTTCTTGTTGACTCACGGGATGAGGGGTTGACAGACTAGGCCAGCATTTATTGCCCATTTGTGTTGCCACCTCTAGAGCCTGTCTATTGCTGTATCCCTTTTCCAGCAACACCATTTCAGCTCTACACATTAATGCTCAGTCAGTCATAGAGTCATAGAGATGGAAACAGACCCTTCGGTCCAACCTGTCCATGCCGACCAGATATCCCAACCCAATCTAGTCCCACCTACCGGCACTCGGCCCATATCCCGTTCTTAATCTCAGATTTTTATTAACCAAAGATTAACAGCGTTGGGTGTGCGTGCGGGAATTAATTGACGGAATCTGTCGGGCGGTGGGACAGGTTTGCTCGAAGGGCTGAATGGCCCGCTTCTATTCCCACGTTCCCACAAACGGTGACCCTACCAGGCTGGCAAACATCTCCCTGAGCTCCACAGACTCTTGCGTCAGCTGTCCTGCCACTTTCATTCGCATGTCGGCCGAACTGCACACCACCCTCGTCTGCACCACTGCTCTCACATACTCAGTGACCACCTTCCTGTGAATACCATTCGCCAAATCCTGGGGAGGAGGGGAAAAAAAACAAAACATGTAGCTTAGTTCAGCTTGATGGACAAAGGACTCAAATCGCAAGGTTCCCTCAGCCTCGCATCGACGATTATATGAATATTGTGCCTTAGGAGGGTGAGGCAGTGGGACTGTACACACTGGGATTGTGAATACAGAGTCTGTGGTAAACAGGATTGTACATACTGTATAGACAGTGTTAAAAGTCACACAACACCAGGTTATAGTCCAACAGGTTTAATTGGAAGCACTAGCTTTTGGAGCACTGCTCCTTCATCAGGTGATTGTAAAGGGGCAGCACTCCGAAAGCTAGTGCTTCCAAATAAACCTGTTGGACTATAACCTGGTGTTGTGTGATTTTTAACTTTGTCCACCCCAGTCCAACATTGGCATCTCCAAAGCATGTATAGACAGGGATTGTACCTTTCTGTAGATCGTGGGAGTGTACACAGTATGACAGTATACAGTTTTAAGTAGCAAGACCGTAGACAGTGGGAGTGTCAATAGTGAGGTCAGAAGTCAGACAACACCAGGTGAGAGTTCAACAGGTTTGCTTAAAATCACAATGACTCCACCTGATGAAGGGGCAGCGCTCTGAAAGCTTGTGATTTCAAATCAACCCATTGGACTATAACCTGGTGTCATGTGACTTCTGACCTTGTCCACCCCAATCCGACACCAGCACCTCCACACAATGGGGCTAGACAGAGTGTGTCTGTAAATAGAAAGACTGTATACATTGGGATTGTAGACAGTATCTCTGGAAATGGAGACAGCGTGTGTCTGTCAATAGGACGACTGTAGACAGTGAGACTGTACCTGGGCCTGAACGTGGGGCAGCTGTAAACAAAGGGGAGTTGCTTTCATAAACATTCCACGGCTCTAAACAATTCCTTGACAATGATGTTGTTTATTGCTTTGTAAATATTGGCCCGGACACATTCTGCTCACCTTCCAAACCCCCCCCCCACCCACCCCATCCAAAGAACAGAAGAGATGTACAGCACAGGAACAGGCCCTTCGGCCCTCCAAGCCTGTGCTGATCATCATGCCGTAACTAAACTGGAAAACAGACCTTCTGCCCTTATTCGGTCTGTATCCCACTATTCCCTCCCTATTCGTGTAACCATCCAGATGCCTTTTCAATGACCTCAATGTGCCTGATTCTCCCACCCCTTCTGGCAGTGCGTTCCAGGCTCCTACCCCCCTCTGCGTGAAAAACCTCCCTCGCACATCCCCCTTAAACTTTCCCCCTCGAACCTCGAATCTGAAACTTCAATCCTGGGGGAAAGCCCCGGACTATCCGCCCTATCTACGCCTCTTATAACCTCTGTCAGGTCTTCCTCTCAGCCTCTGTCTTCCCAGTGAATACAATCCCAGCCTTTTTAACCTTTCCCCATATCCCCAATACCAGACAATTCCCTGGTGAATCAGGAGCTGGGTGCTGGGGATGGGGTCAATGTGAGACTGTGCACAGTAGGTCTATTCACAATGAGACTTTATCCTGAAAACACTGAATGCAGCAACTCACAGAGATTTCTTAACACACACTGATGGTAATAGATCAGGGGCATGAACCCTCCTAGACAGAAATACCAGTACAACTGGCCAATGAGGAATACTGGCCCAACTTGTCTGAGCTCCAGCACTATCAGTCTGTTCCTTTTCAAGTAATTACTGTCTATTTTGTTCTGGAATTTTCTCTCTGGGCTGGCTGGGTGTTTTGGTGGCTCAGTGGTTAGCACAGTGCCTCACAGCGCCAGGGACCCGAGTTCGACTCCTGCCTTGGGTAACTGTCTGTGTGGAGTTTGCATGTTCTCCCTGTGTCTGCGTGGGTTTCCTCCCACTATCCAAGGATGTGCAGGTCAGGTGCATTGCCCATAGTGTTAGGTGCGTTAGTCAGGGGTAAATATAGAGGAGGGGAATGGGTCTGGGTGGGCTGCTCCTCAGAGGGTTGGTTTCCACACTGTAGGGATTCTAATCTACTATGGCCCCTCCCCAATTCGAGTCACTGGATTCCAAAAGCGATGAGGTGGAGGAAGATCTCCTTACCTGGTAGGGAGGGCTTTTCATTTTTCGAAACTGGTTGAAGTGTTTCTTGATGATGGTGGTGATACTTTCAAAGATCTCCTTGTTTTGCAGCCACTTGCTTTTCAGCAGCTTCGAGAAGTTTGGCTGGGGATGAAAGGCAGAGATGTTGGTGAATGCACCCTCCCAGCTCAGAGACAGCGACGGAACCAGCAGGCCCTGCCCGTACTCGAGTAATCGGCCTCCTCTTTCCTCCCAAGAGCCATTGGCTCCTTGTACCTCATTAAAATGGCCACTCCCCACCTGTGACCTTCAACCTTTGACCCTGGGCTCAACCGAATGTCGACATTTCCCAACCAGAAACAGGAGTGGGGGGGGGGCGAGGCCAATAACAAATAGGAACAGGAGTAGGCCATTCAGCTGCTCAAGCCTGCTCCACCATTCCATAGGATCATGGCTGATCCAACATTCCTCACATCTACTTTCCTGCCTTTTCCCTGTAGTCCTTGATTTACCAACCTACCTATCTCTCCGTCTATCTCTCTTGGCATAATCCATCTTTCTATCTCTCCATCTTGGCATCCCTCCGTTTCAGCATCCCTCCCTCCTGGCATCTTTCTATCCATCTCTCCACCTCGGCATCTCTCCATCTCTTCCCCCATCTTGGCATCTCTTCCTCCAGTTCGGCATCTTTCCCTCCCGGCGTCTCTCTATCCATCTATCCATCTTGGCGTATCTCCCATCTTGACATCTCTCCCTCCAGTTTGGCATCTCCCCCTCCCGGCATCTCTCTACCCAGCTCTCCATCTTGGCATCTCTCCATCGATCCCTTGAGACATACACAACAATCCCTCAATTGTGTACATTTCAGGGTCTAGCCCCACAGCTCTCTGTGGCAAGTAATTCCAAATACTCTCAAGAAGGATTTCCTCCTCATCTCAGTCTTAAATGGGCACCCTTTTAATCTGAGACTATGTCCTAGACTCTCCCAGGAGGGGAGCCATCCTCTCAGCATTGACCCCGTCAAACCCCTTCAGAATCCGAAATGTTTCACCGGGATCACCCCTTAAACTCCGCTGAGTAGAGCCCCAAATGTTGCTCTTAAGACAATCCCTCCATCCCTGGAAATCATCCAACTGAACTTTCTGTGAACTGCCTCCAACAAATTAATATCTTTTCTTAAATAAGGGCAGCTAACTGCTCCCAGATTTCACCAGCGCCTTGATATCCCTTTGATTGAGCCATGACGCCACTGTACACCTACTGACCCCGATCGTAACCAAAGATCGTTTCAGCTCTTGGGTTACAAGGGGGCTGAGCTTGTGCTCTAGCCACAAGGAAGGCAGAGACCTTTGGTGGTCAGATGTTGTGCAAGTGTCCAACAGTAACCGTGTTGCGATATGTCGCTGGAAATTAGATGAGATTACTTACAGTGTGGAAACAGGCCCTTCGGCCCATCAAGCCCACACTGACTCGCCAAAGCACAACCCACCCAGATGTGACAGTGAGCAAAGGGAAGCCAGCGGTCCCACACCTTTAGCTCCTCGAGCAGCCTCTGCGTTAGCATCTCGTTCCCTCCCTTCACCACTCTGTCCAGGGAAGCCAACGCTTTCTTGGCTTCTTCTTCACCGTCACTGGAGACCTTCTGCTTCAGACGCTCAATGTAGTCTCTGCAGAAGCCAATGGGAGAGTCAAGAGGCTGAACAGCGAAGTGGGCCTTTTTGTTTTAATTTCAGAAATATACTTTATGCGTTTAAAAAAATCCCTTTGTGTATACACACTGTCAGTTGTTCGGTTCTGTACATTTGCATGTCAAGTAAACTAACAAAATATTGGACTTTGACTCAATCCCAACGGATCAACGATCTCTCTTACTCACACAATACTAATATTTACACATATTTGAGAGACTGGGAGGGTCCATTATCCGAATGGATCCCCATTTACCTTCGGCAGGGAGGCCTCAGAGGGCGGTCTTCCCCCACTGTCCCTTGACAGCTGATGTCCCCAAGTTCTAGTGCGTCATAGTCCTGGACCTTGGAATGTGTCAGTCTGCAACACATGCTCAGGGTCAACCCTGGAAGACTGACATATTTCGGGCAGAGCAAAGGGCATCTGGGACAGAGATGGAGATCTTAACACCTCATCCCTTAGTTTCCAACTTCACTCGCACCTGGTTATTGGTTACCTGACTCACATGTGGTAGAGAGTGACTGGCTATTGGTTACATGACTTACAAATGGCTTAGAGTGACTGGTTATTGGTTACCTGACTCACATGTGGTAGAGAGTGACTGGTTATCAATTACTTGACTTACAAATGGCTTAGAGTGACTGGTTATTGGTGACTTACATGTGGTAGAGAGTTATTGGTTACTGGTTACCTGACTCACGTGGTAGAGAGTGACTGCTTGCTATAAAGCACCTCTGGACATCGTAGCATCGAACTGGACCTGTGTACATTCCATGGTCAATACTTGGCGTTAATTGTGGAATACCTGTCCTGTGTATGTGAGTCATAATGACACAGAATGAGACCGTTGGGCCCTTTGAGAGTATGCTGACTCCCTCTCGAGTAATCCAGTCAGTCTCTCTAGTCCCGGCAAGTTTATTTTCCCGCCCATCCAATTCCCTTTTGAAATCATTCATTGTTGCAGCTTCCAAGTCCTCTTGGCTTCGGAGACCTCCAGCTCACTGTGCGAAGGCCGCTCCTCCTTCACCTTCTCCTCCTCCTGTTCCTTCTTGCCTCTCCCTGGTCCTTGCATTGAAAGCTCAGGCTAACAGCTTTGCCCTGTTCCCTTCTCTAAAGCCGCCATTGCCTTGCCCACAGCTCCCTTCAACCTCCATCACTCTGAGGAGACTGACCCCAGCCTCTCTGATCTTTGACCTTGCCGCCAAAATGCCTCAGCCCAGGAACCATTTGGGTAAATCTCCCTCCGACCCCTCTTGAGGAACTTCACAGTCTTCCTGAGTGCCCAGGATTACTGCGGTTAGGGGATCTAACCTCTATAAAAGGTTCTGGGTCACTCCCCTGGTGAAGAACCTTATTTCCCTATGTCTGAGGACTGTGATACAGTGGCTTGGGTATTAGATTACTACAGTGTGGAAACAGGCCCTTCAGCCCAACAAGTCCACACCGACGCTCTGAAGAGCAATCCACCCCTACACTTAACACTACGGGCAATTTAGCATGGCCAATTCACTATAACCTGCACATCTTTGTGACTCGGTGGGGAGGAAAGTGGAGCACTTGGAGGAAACCCACCCAGACATGGGGAGAATGTACAAACTCCACACAGACAGTTGCCTGAGGCAGGAATTGAACCCGGGTCCCTAGCGCTGTGAGGCAGCAGTTCTGACCACTGAGCCACCGTGCCGCCCACAATTATGGAATAACTGCTCTGTTCATGTAATGGAGAGTAACAGACAAGATATGATGTTGGTAGTACTGTGCAAAGACTGGCTGACTCAATGACAACAGCCATTCTGTCAAAATGTGGTCAAAAACCCATTATTTTGTCGCTATAATGTCGCTGCTCAAATGACAATAATATAGAAAAAGGGGCTGAGGTAGCAGAGTGGTTAATAGCACCAGGAACCCGGGTTCACTTCCTATCTCAGGTGACTGTCTGTGTGGAGTTTACACATTCCCCCCAGTGTCTGCTTGGGGGTGCTCTGGTTTCCTCCCACAGTCCAACGATGTGCAGGTTAGGGTGGATTGGCCATGCTAAATTACCCCATAGTACCCAGGGATGTGCAGGTTAGGGTGGGTTGGCCATAGGAAATGCAGAGGTAGAGTCGGGGGTTGGGTCTGAGTGGGATGCTGTTCAGAGTATCAAGATGGGCTGAATGGCCTGCTTACACACTGTAGGGATTCTCTCAGGACAGAAGGGCATTGCAATAACACTTTAAAGAGCAGTTTGGAAGTTCAGAGCTTGGACATAACTAAAAAGGGAGGGTATGCAATGGCCTAGTGATATAATCAATAAACGATTAATCTAGTTTTTCTGGGGTCCTGAGTTCAAATTCCATCACAGCAGATGGTGAAATTGGAATTCAAGAAAGGAATCTGGAATTAGGAATCTAATCATGATCATGAAACAATTGTAGGAAAAACCCATCTGGTTCACTAATGTCCTTTAGGGAAGGAAACTGCCATCTTTACCTGGTCTGGGCCTACACGTGACTCCAGACCCACAGCAATGGGGTTGACCCTTAACTGCGCTCTGGGGCAATTAGGGATGGGGCAATAAATGCTGGTCTGGTCAGGGACATGCACATCACATGAATGAATAAAAAAGTCACATTGCTGAAATTTCTCATCAGGATTGATGCAAGAATGCCTAATTTCTGACGGTCACAACCATCCATACCACGGGAGACAAAGGCTGGCAACTTGACTCTGAAGGGCTAAGGCCTGGTGAGGCCATTCGGCCGATTGTGCTAGCACCAATTCTATTCACCAGTGTGTCCTCCTCCTGCCTTTACACCCACATCCCAGCCTTTACCGCCCTCATCCCAGCCTTTACCCCAACCTCCCAGCCTTTACCCCAACCTCCCAGCCTTTACCCCCTCCCTAAACCCCCTCATCCCAGCCTTTACCGCCCTCATCCCAGCCTTTACCCCAACCTCCCAGCCTTTACCCCCTCCCTAAACCCCCTCATCCCTGCCTTTACCCCAACATTCCAGCCTTTACCCCAACATCCCAGCCTTTACCCCCACATTGCAGTCTTTATCCCCCAATCCCTGCCTTTACCCCTGACCTCCCAGTCTTTACCCCACATCACTGCTTTTACCCCCACATCCCTGCCTTTACCCCCCAACTCCCAGCCTTTACCCCCACATCCCTGCCTTTACCCCCCCAACTCCCAGCCTTTAACCCTACATCCCAGCCTTTACCCCCATCCCTGACTTTACCTCCTCATCCCTGCCTTTACCCCCAACTTCCCAGCCTTTACTCCCTCAACACAGCCTTTAACCCCCACATCCCAACCTTTTCCCCCTCATCCCAGCCTTTACCCCAACATTCCAGCCTTTACCACACACCCGAGCCTTTAACCCCCACATCCCAGCATTTACCTCCCAACACCCCAGCCTTCACCCCCCACATCCCTGTCTTTAACCCCCCCACATCCCTGCCTTTACTCCCCCCCCACATCCCTGTCTTTAACCCCCACATCCCTGTCTTTAACACCCCACATCCCAGCCTTTACCCCCCCACATCCCAGCCTTTGCCCCCCCACATCCCAGCCTTTACCGCCCCCACATCCCAGCCTTTGCCCCCCCACATCCCAGCCTTTACCGCCCCCACATCCCAGCCTTTACCCCCCCACATCCCAGCCTTTACCCCCCCCCACATCCCTGTCTTTACCCCCCCACATCCCTGCCTTTACCCCCCCACATCCCTGCTCACCCTTTCTCGTGGAGTGACCTTTACCTGAAAGCAGGGCAGCAGTTGACCACTGCGATGGCTTGGGCGCCCCTCAGTTCCCCACCGTCCACCTTCTCGGGGTATTGCTGGAAAAACTGCTGCGCGTGTTTCTGGAAACTGCGAGGGTGAGAGAGGGGAGCAACGTTAACCAGACACCCACCAACAACACACCCTACAGCGAGGGCTGACCCACTGCCAAGGCAATAACACACAGACTCCGCAACCGGGCCACCCTGAACAAACTCTGGGGCACTGTGGGGCGGGGGTGTGGGTGTGTGTGTGTGTGTGGGGGGGGTGTAGATATGTGTGTGTGTGTGAGTGTGGGGTGTGTGTGTGGCGGGGGAGGGGGAGTGTGTGTGTGAGTGAGTGGGGGGGAGTTTGTGTGTGTTTGAGTGTGTTGGGGGAGTGTGTGTGCGTGATGGTGTGGGGGGAATGTATATGAGTGTGAATGTGTGGGATGGAGTGTGTGTGTGTGTGGGTGTGTGTGGGGGGAGGGGGAGTGTGTGTGTGAGTGTGTGTGTGTGAGGGGGAGTGTGTGTGTGAATGTGTGTGTGAGGGGGAGTGTGTGTATGACTGTGTGTGAGTGTGTGGGGGGGAGTGTGTGTGTGGGGGGGAGTGTGTGTATGACTGTGTGTTTGAGTGTGTTGGGGGAGTGTGTGTTCGTGATGGTGTGGGGGGAGTGTATGTGAGTGTGTATGTGTGGGAGGGAGTTTGTGTGTGTGTGTGTGGCGGGGAGGGGGAGTGTGTGTGTGAGTGTGTGTGTGAGGGGGAGTGTGTGTATGACTGTGTGTTTGAGTGTGTTGGGGGAGTGTGTGTGTGGGGGGGAGTGTGTGTATGACTGTGTGTTTGAGTGTGTTGGGGGAGTGTGTGTGTGGGGGGGAGTGTGTGTATGACTGTGTGTTTGAGTGTGTTGGGGGAGTGTGTGTTCGTGATGGTGTGGGGGGAGTGTATGTGAGTGTGTATGTGTGGGAGGGAGTTTGTGTGTGTGTGTGTGTGGCGGGGAGGGGGATTGTGTGTATGTGAGTGAGTGGGGAGGAGTATGAGCGTGTGGGGGTTAAGTGTGTGTGTGTTTGAGTGTGTTGGGGGGAAGTGTGTGTGTGAGTGCATGGGGAGAGTGTGTGTGTGTGAGTGTGTGGGGGGAGTGTGTGTGAGTGTGTGGGGGGCGAGTGTGTGTGTGTGAGTGTGTGGGGGGAATGTGTGAGTGTGTGGGGGGGTGTGAGTGTGTGGGGGGAGTGTGTGTGAGTGTGTGGGGAAGGGGGAGTGTGTGTGTGAGTGTGTGTGGGGGGAGGGGGAGTGTGTGTGTGAGTGTGTGTGGGGGGAGGGGGAGTGTGTGTGTGAATGTGTGTGTGGGTGGGAGTGTGTGTATGACTGTGTGTGAGTGTGTGGGGGGGAGTGTGTGTGTGTGACTGTGTGGGGGGAGTGTTTGTGTGTGTGAGTGTGTGGGGGAGAGTGTGTGGGGGGAGTGTGTGTGTGAGTGTGTGGGGGGGAGTATGTGTGTGTGCGACTGTGTGTGGAGGAATGTGTGTGTGTGAGTGTGTGTGGGGGGCGAGTGTGTGTGTGTGTACGGGGGAGTATGGGTGTGTGAGTGTGTGGGAGGGAGTATGTGGGGGGAGTGTGTGGGGGAGGGGGAATGTGTGTGTGGGGAGAGTGTGTGTGTGACTGTGTGGGTGAGTGTGTGGGGGTGAGTGTGTGGGGGGAATGTGTGTGTGTGAGTGTGTGGGGGGGAGTGTGTGAGTGTGTGGGGGGGTGTGAGTGTGTGGGGGGAGTGTGTGTGAGTGTGTGGGGAAGGGGGAGTGTGTGTGTGAGTGTGTGGGGGGGGAGGGGGAGTGTGTGTGTGAATGCGTGTGTGGGGGGAGTGTGTGTATGACTGTGTGTGAGTGTGTGGGGGGGAGTGTGTGCGTGTGACTGTGTGGGGGGAGTGTTTGTGTGTGTGAGTGTGTGGGGGAGAGTGTGTGGGGGGAGTGGGTGTGTGTGGAGGAATGTGTGTGTGTGAGTATGTGTGGGGGGCGAGTGTGTGTGTGTGTGTGTGTGTGTACGGGGTGTATGGGTGTGTGAGTGTGTGGGAGGGAGTATGTGGGGGGAGTGTGTGGGGGAGGGGGAATGTGTGTGTGGGGAGAGTGTGTGTGTGACTGTGTGGGTGAGTGTGTGGGGGTGAGTGTGTGTGGGGGAGTGTATGTGTGTGTGTGAGTGTGTGGGGGAGAGTGTGTGGGGGGAGTGGGTGTGTGTGGAGGAATGTGTGTGTGTGAGTATGTGTGGGGGGCGAGTGTGTGTGTGTGTGTGTGTGTACGGGGTGTATGGGTGTGTGAGTGTGTGGGAGGGAGTATGTGGGGGGAGTGTGTGGGGGAGGGGGAATGTGTGTGTGGGGAGAGTGTGTGTGTGACTGTGTGGGTGAGTGTGTGGGGGTGAGTGTGTGTGGGGGAGTGTATGTGTGTGTGTGAGTGTGTGTGGAGGAATGTGTGTGTGAGTGTGTAGGGGGGGCGAGTGTGTGTGTGTGTGTGTACGGGGGGAATATGTGTGTGTGAGTGTGTGGGAGAGAGTATGTGGGGGGAGTGTGTGGGGGAGGGGGAGTGTGTGTGTGACTGTGTGTGTGAGTGTGTGGGGGTGAGTGTGTGTGTGTGTCTGTGTGTGGGGGAGTGTATGTGAGCGTGTGAGTGTGTGGGGAGGGAGTGTGTGTGTGTGGGGGGAGTGTGTGTGTGAGTGTGTGGGGGGAGTGTGTGGTTGGGGAATGTGTGTGTGAGTGTGTGGGGGGAGTGTGTGTGTGTGCGACTGTGTGTGGAGGGGGGCGAGTGTGTGTGTGTGAGTGTGTGGGGGGAGTATGTGGGGGGAGTGTGTGGGGGAGGAGGATTGTGTGTGGGGAGGAGTGTGTGGGGGTGAGTGTGTGTGTGTGTCAGTGTGTGTGGGGGGAGTGTATGTGTGTATGTGAGTGTGAGAGTGTGTGGGGGGTAGTGTGTGTGTGTGAGTGTGTGGGGATGGGGTGTGTGTGTGTGTGTGAGTGTTTGGGGGGAGAGTGTGTGGGGGGAATGTGCGTGTGTGAGTGTGTGGGGGGGCAACAGTGTGTGTGTGAGCGTGTGGGGGGAGTGTGTGAGTATGTGGGGGGAGTGTGTGTGAGTGTGTGGGGGTGAGTGTGTGGGGGGAGTGTGTGTGAGTGTGTGGGGGGAGTGTGTGTGAGTGTGTGGGGGGTGAGTGTGTTTGAGTGTGTGGGGGGAGTATGTGGGGGGAGTGTGTGGAGGAGGGGAGTGTGTGTGAGAGAGTGTGTGTGGGTGGGAGTGTGTGTGAGTGTGTGTGTGGGGGGAGTGTATGTGTGTGTAAGTGTGTGAGTGTGTGGGGGGAGTGTATGTGTGTGTAAGTGTGTGAGTGTGTGGGGGGAGTGTGTGTGTGTGAGTGTGTGGGGGGAGTGTGTGTGTGTGTGACTGTGTGGGAGCGAGTGTGTGTGTGTGAGTGTGTGGGGGGAGTGTGTGTGTGTGTGACTGTGTGGGAGTGAGTGTGTGTGTGTGAGTATGGGGGAGTGTGTGAGTGTATGAGGGGAGTGTGTGTGAGTGGGTGGGGGAGGGGGAGTGTGTGTCTGAGTGTGTGTTGGGGGAGTGTATGTATGTGTGAGCGTGTGAGTGTGTGGACAGGAGTGTGTGTGAGTATGTGTGGGGGGAGTGTATGTGTGTGTGAGTGTGTGGGGGAGTGTGAGTGTGAGAGTGTGTGGGGGGTAGTGTGTGTGTGTGAGTGTGTGGGGGGAGTGTGTGTGTGTGTGAGTGTGTGGGGGAGGGAGAATGTATGTGTGTGGGGGTGAGTGTGTGGGGGTGAGTGTGTGGGGGTGAGTGTGTGTGTGTGTGTCAGTTTGTGTGGGGGGAGTGTATGTGTGTATGTGAGTGTGTGGGGGAGGGAGAATGTATGTGTGTGGGGGTGAGTGTGTGGGGGTGAGTGTGTGTGTGTGTGTCAGTTTGTGTGGGGGGAGTGTATGTGTGTATGTGAGTGTGTGGGGGAGGGAGAATGTATGTGTGTGGGGGTGAGTGTGTGGGGGTGAGTGTGTGTGTGTGTGTCAGTTTGTGTGGGGGGAGTGTATGTGTGTATGTGAGTGTGAGAGTGTGTGGGGGGTAGTGTGTGTGTGTGAGTGTGTGGGGAGGGGAGGGGGAGTGTGTGTGTGAATGTGTGTGGGAAGAGTGTATGTGTGTATGTGAGTGTGTGAGGGGAGTGTGAGTGGGGGGAGTGTATGTGTGTGTGAGTGTAGGGGGGGGAGTGTGTGTGGGGGGAGTGTATGTGTGTGTATGAATGTGTGAGTGTGGGGGGGGAGTGTGTGTGTGTGTCTGTGAGTGTGTGGGAGGAGTGTGTGTGTGTGAGTGTGTGTGGGGGGAGTGTATGTGTGTGAGTGTGTGGGGGGAGTGTGTGTGCATGTGAGTGTGTGGGGGGAATGTGTGGGGGAGAGTGCGTGGGGTGTGTGTGTGGGGGGGAGGGGGAGTGTATGTGAGTGTGCGTAGGATGTGTGTGGGGTGTGTGTGTATGTGTGTGGGGTGTGTGTGTATGTGTGTGGGGCGTGTGTGTGTGTGGGGGGAGGTGTATGTGTGGGTGTGTGTGTTTGGTGTGTGTGTGGTGTGTGTGGGGATGTGTGTGGGGGGAGTGTATGTGTATATGTGTGTGTGTGTGGGGGGGAATGTATGTGCGTGTGTGGGTGTTGTGGGGTGTGTGTGTGTGGGGTGTGTGTGTATGTGTGTATGTGTGGGCTGTGTGACGGGGTGTGTGTGGGGGGGAGTGTATGTGTGTATGTGTGTGGGGGAGTATATGTGTGTGTGTGGGGGGTGTGTGTGTGTGGGGTGTATGTGTGTGTGGTGTGTGTGGGGTGTGTGTGTGTGGGTGTGTGTGTGGGGTGAAGCGTATGTGTGTATGTGTGTGTGTGTGTGTGTGGGTGTGTGTGTGTGTGGGGTGTGTGTGGGTGTGTATGTGTGTGGGTGTGTGAGTGTGTGTGTGTGTGTGTGTGGTGTGTGGGGTGTGCGTGTGTGGGGGGGAGTGTGTGTATGGGACCTGTGTGTGTGTATGTGTGTGTGTGTGGGGGTGGGGGGGGGGGGTGTGTGTGTGTGGGGTGTGTGTGTGTGTGTGGGGTGTGTGTGGGGTGTGAGTGTGGGTGTGGGACGTGTGTGTGTGTGTGGGGTGTGTGTGGGTGTGTGTGTGTATGGAGTGTGGGTGTGCGTGGGTGTGCGTGTGCATGTGGGGTGTGTGTGGGGTGTGTGTGTTTGTGGGACGTGTGTGTGTGTGGGGGTGTGTGTGTGTGGGGGTGTGTGTGTATGGGGTGTGGGTGTGTGAGTGTGTGTGTATGTGTGTGGGGTGTGTGTGGGGTGTGTGTGGTGTGTGTGTGTGTGGGGTGTGTGTGGGGTGTGTGTGGGGTGTGTGTGTAGGGTGTGTGTGTGTGTGGGTGTGTGTGTGGGGGGTGTGTGTGTATGGGGTGTGGGTGTGTGAGTGTGTGTGGGGGGTGTGTGTGTCGGGTGTGTGTGTGTGGGGGGTGCGTGTGTGGGTGTGGGTGTGTGTGTGGGGGGTGTGTGTGTATGGGGTGTGGGTGTGTGAGTGTGTGTGGGGTGTGTGTGTGTGGGTGTGTGTGGGGTGTGTGTGTGGGTGTGGGTGTGTGTGTGGGTGTGGGTGTGTGTGGGGTGTGTGTGTGTGGGTGTGTGTGTGTGGGGGGTGCGTGTGTGGGTGTGGGTGTGTGTATGTGTGGGGGTGTGTGTGTGGGTGTGTGTGGGTTTGGGGTGTGTGTATGTGTGTGTGTGTGTGGGTGTGTGTGGGGTGTGTGTGTGTGTATGTGTGGGGGTGTGTGTGTGGGTGTGTGTGGGGTGTGTGTGTGTGTGTGTATGTGTGGGGGTGTGTGTGTGGGTGTGTGTGGGTGTGGGGTGTGGGTGTGTGTGTGTGTGTGGGTGTGTGGGTGTGTGTGGGTATGTGTGGGTGTGTGTGGTGTGTGTGTGTGGGTGTGTGTGTGTGTGGGGTGGGGGATGACACGCTGATGGAGAGAGCTACAACTGAGCGCCTCACTAACCCGAACCCGTGCCTTACACAATGTCACTACAATCCCCAGAGGCTACACAAATTCACATCTTTCCGCACCCGCAATGGTGTTAAGACCATCTCCTTCCTTTCACAATGTTTTGGAGGGGTGGGGTCGGTCGCGGGGGCCCTGGGAAGTCAAACCTGAGGACCCCCAACGATTCAGTCAAAACCCAGTCCCCTCCCCCATTTTCTGAGGCAGCCAAGAAGGATGTTCTCCTGTGCCATATCGACGCAGGGGGTGGAGCTGGATTCCAAAAGGGGCATTTGTGAGCAATTGACGTGTGGGCCTACTGGGATAGGACGAGTGGGGGGTTGACTCAGGGGAAAAGTTTGAAGCCAGGGCTATTATCTGCCTGAGTTTGACGAGTCACTGGTGCCTCATTTGAAACACTGAAGATCCTGAAGGGGGTTTTTGACCGGGTGGACGTGGAGATAATGTGGGCGAACCTTGAACCAGCGTACTGTTAAGGGAATGGCCTACTGGTATTGTCATTGGGCTGCTAATCCAAGTAATGGCCCGGGTTGACCCAGGTTCGATTCCTGCCAGGGAATTAAGAATCGAATGATGACCATAAGTCCATTGTCAGGAAAGACCCATCTGGTTCACTCATGTCCTTTCGGGAAGGGGATTCAATAACGAGAGATCACGTGTTTGAGGTGAAATGTTTAAGGGAGATATACGCAGTAAGTACTTCATACAGAGGGTGGTAGGTGCCTGGAATGCGTTGCGAGTAGAGGCAGGCACGATAGATTCATTTAAGGTATGTCTGGGCAGATGCATGAGTAGGTGGGGAGCAAAGGGATACAGATGCTTAGGGATTGGGCGACAGGTTTAAACAGTACATTTGGATCGGCTCAGGCTTGGAGGGATTGTTCCTGGGCTGTAAATTTTCTGTGTTTTTTTGAAACTGCCATCCTTACCTGGTCTGAGCCTACACATGACTCCAGACCCTTGGTTGACTCTGGGCAAGTAAGGATGGGCTGGTCTAACCAGGGAAGCACAGATCCAATGATAAAACAAACCTAATAAAAGCAAATTACTGCGGATGCTGGAATCTGAAACCAAAAGAGAAAATGCTGGAAAATCTCAGCAGGTCTGGCAGCATCTGTAAGGAGAGAAAAGAGCTGACGTTTCGAGACTAACTGATCCTTTGTCAAACCTAATTTACCTTACATTACTAATTTAATGGGACTGTTTAAAAACTAGGGGTTACCCATCATGCATTGAGCAAAGGGGAGGGCGGGGGTGAAAGGTGATTAGGGTTTAGTGAGGATTCAGATTGGAGACCAGCCACGATGGTGTTGCCTGGCAGAGGGGCCGAATGGCCTCTTCCCAGTTTGTGATGGGGCTGCGGCGAACTGACAGCTGGCGGAACTGGGCTGAATGGCCTCCAGCTGACCCAGTGATTCAAACCCAAAGGGAATGATCCAGGTCACTGGATTATGAGTTAATGAGCTGTTTCATCAACAATACTTAGTGTTACTCAGGCAGAACAGGAACCACAGAGAAATATTGAGTGACATGACCTGACATCTCAGGTGCTTTTTGTGTAGCGTGAAGCAAAAAGTATAAAGGAATCTTAAAGAGGAGTTAGCAGGAACCTACAACTCCCACAGAGCAATGATGACTGGTTCAATTCCCCAGTCCCCACCCATTCCCCCCAGGAAGCGGAGAGTGTCTCTGAGATGAACGTTGGAAGGTGAACACCATTATTAGTTTATCTAAAAGTAAATGAGATTCAGCAATCAGTTACTGGGCAGAGCAAGGTCACACGGTGGAGTGGGTAGTGTCCCTGCCTTTGAGCTGGCAGATCCAGGGCTTGAACACAATAGTCAAGGAAACAATGCAACCAGGCAGGTTTCCAGACCGAATGTGCACACAAAAGGGTGACTGTTACCATAGCAACCTGTCTCCTGGTGTGAATTCACTCTGACTATAAGACCATAAGAAATAGGAGTGGAAGTAAGGCCACTCAGCCCATCGAGTCCACTCCGCCATTCAATCATGGCTGATGGGCATTTCAATGCCACTTACCCACACCCTCTCCCTATCCCATAATTCCTTGCGAAATTAAGAATTTACCAATCTCTGCCTGGGAGACATTTAACGTCTCGGCTTCCACTGGGCTCCATGGCAATGAATTCCACAGGCCCACCACTCTCCGGCTGAAGAAATGTCTCCTCATTTCTGTTCTAAATTGACCCTCTCTAATTCTAAGGCTGTGCCGAGTCCTAGTCTCCCCGCTTAGCAGAAACAATTTCCCAGCGTCCACTCCTTCTAAGACTAACTCTGTCAGGAGGTGACACTTAAAATCCCTGAAGCTGGGTCGAATTGGGAGTGGGGGGGTGGGTTGGGGGAAACCCAAAGGGATGTGGGGAGAAAGAGACCTGTAGGCCATCAGAGCCATTATTTTTACAAATGTTACTTTTAGTGTTTTCAACGGAAGGACAATCAGGTGGGGATGAGGCCTTTGGCCAACTCCCGAGCTGAAAACACAATTGTTTGGCAAGGAGTCCTCCTCTCTTTCCCAATTGGTTGCTGGAAGGCGGGGTGCCCAAAGGTTGGATCAATAGCAAGGGAGCTGAGGGGGAGCAGTGATCCATACACCTGAAGGGCGTGGATCCGCGAGTCTGTGCGCATGGTGACCTCCAACCTCGAGAGTCAGTGCGTCATCAAGGCAACCGACGGTGCTCAGACCTTCAGAGGGAACCCATCCGGCGCACAGGCAATGTTGCCATTGGGCTGGCATGAGGTGGGGGTGGGGGAGTGGGGAGGGGTCATGTGGTAGAACCTGCCCGTGATATACCGCGACGCCTCCCCACCCCCCCCCCGCCACCTCCCCCAGAGTAGGCAACCCTCCCCGTTGCTCATGTTTCTCCTGTAGACCCAGAAATCCTCGAACCAAATGATTCTGGGTCAAGTCCATTTGAGGCATGAGTCCCGAGCTAAGATTCAGATTGGGGGGGGGGGGGGGGGGGGGAAGGAGTGACCCAGTCACAGATGTTACATGGACTATGGTGGGGTTGGGTGGGGGGGGGACAGATTTGAAGCTATGACCAAGAAAGGCGAGGGAGTCCATTAGGAAGATTTTACCTTAAACAGTGAGTAACAATAACGAGGAATCCATTGCCGACGTAGGCAGGTTTGGTGAAGGAATGCAAAACAAAATTGGATGGGTACTTGAGGGCAAAAAACATTTGCAGGGTCAATGGGAGCATTGGAAACGAGAGGACATTACTCTACAGAGAGCTGAGGCATGACCTTATACAGCTTTACAACATCACAAGGGACATGGATAGAATGGTCTTTTCCCCAGGGTAGGGGAATGTCCAAAACTAGAGGGGATAGGATTAGGGTGAGAGGGGACAGATTTAAAAGGGACCTAAGGGGCATCATCTTTACACAAAGGGTGGTACGTGCATGGAATGAGCTGTCAGAGGATGTGGATGGAGGCTGGTACAATGACAGCATTTAAAAGGCATCTGGATGGGTATATGAATAGGAAGGGTTTGGAGGGATATGGGCCAAGTGCTGGCAGGTTGGGTTGGGATATCTGGTCGGCATGGATAGGTTAGACCAAAGGGTCTGTTTCTGGGCTGTACCCCTCTAGGACACAGTACAGACATAACGGGAAGGGGGAAGAGGAAGAGTGTGCAATAGAAGCTTCAAAGCTGAGGTTGATAGACATTATTGAACCAAGATGGGCAGATAGAGATGAGCATAGCACAAGTGAAGGAAGGGGGGTGGGGGGTGCCGACAGTGCAAACTCCACACAGACAATCACCTGAGGCAGGAATCGAACCTGGGCCCCTGACATTGTGGAAGCAACAATGCTAACCACTGAGCCACCATACTGTATGGGCTTCCTCCCACTGTCCAAAGATGTACAGGTTAGGGTTGACTGGCCATGCTAAATTGTCCCATAGTGCCCAGGGATGTGCAGGTTAGGGTGGATTGGCCGTGCTAAATTGTCCCATAGTGCCCAGGGATGTGCAGGTTAGGGTGGATTGGCTGTGCTAAATCGTACCCTACTGCCATGGGATGTGCAGGTTTGGCTCATTAGTCAGGGGTAAATGTAGGGTAGGGGAATGGGTCTGGGTGGGTTACTGTTCAGAGGGTCAGTATGGACTTGTTGGGTCAAATGACCTGTTTCCACACTGTAGGTATTCTAATATAATATTGAAAAGGAAAAAAATTAGATCTGCATAGGGGCAGCCTTGAAGCGATTGGGTAAAATGAGAAACAAAACACAAACATGTTTTGTTCCCCCCCCCACCGCCGAAACAGGATCAGATTCTGGGCTGATGACCTACTTGGTTGAAGCAGACCATTTTGCTATCAAGTCCACGCATACCCTCTGAATAGCACCACACCCCTACCCTATAACCGTGCATTTCCCACGGTTAACCCACCTAACCTGGACACCTTTGCAACTGTGGGAGCAAGCCCGTGCAAAGGTCACACAGACAGTCACCTAAGGGTGGAATCGAACCCATGTCCCTGGCACCGTGAGAGGCCAGCGCTAACCAATGAGCCACCGTGCCACACTTACAGGGCACCCTTATGAATGGCCTTCTTTTGATCTTACAGAACAGTTAGGCTCCACACTGGAAAGGCGACTAGCGTTACTTTAGCTGCAAACTCCCTGGGCGCCCGAAATAAAGTTGCAAACTATCGAAGGGGGAAACAAAATTTAGATATTCAAATCAAAATGCTCCTGACACAGGTGATCGGAAACAGAAACAGAAAGTGCTGGAAAAACCCAGCAGTGTCTGGGGCGAGAGAAACACCGAGTTAACAGTTTCACGTCCAGTGTGGCCTTGTCTAAATTTTGGCTTTTAAACACAGCCCAGGGCTAGCCTTGAGATTCCCACCTTGGTGTTTCCCTCTAGCGCTGGGGCCGAACAGGGAATTCTAACCTTTGTAGGATCTCACCACATGTGGGCGCTTTCTGGGAAATAAAATATTCTGTGCGAATTCCTACAAATGGGATTTTTCTTCTGCACCTTTGGGTAGCAGAGGCAGCGACAAACCTACAGAAAAATAGTGTAGCAACTTTAGGGGGCAGGTGGGAAACACGATTGAAGGCGTGAGGGTGGGGGAAATGGGTGTGGAGTCTTGCTCGAATTTTTGACATTCCTTTTGCCCTCAATAAAAGACTCATTGTTCACCCTCACCCCTCACCCTGATGTCAATCCAGTGAGACAATGCTTAAAGTCACTGACCCATTAACCCTGAAAGCTCTGTCTTATGAGGTAAAGGGGAAGATCTTATAGGGGTTGCTCTCTCATTAGACAGAGAGACAACTGGTGGTGATTTGACCTGAGGGTCACCATGCCGCGGGCGAGGGGAGAGGTGAGGAAGGAGAGTCCTTCAGGGTCACCTCAGAATTGAACCCATGTTGCAAACCAGCCATCCAGCCAACCGAACTAACTGAACCCCCCCTCCACCACCACCACCCACCTTACTCTCACTGGACGTGAAACTGTTAACTTGGTGTTTCTCTCGCCGCAGATACTGCTGAGTTTTTCCAGCGCTTTCGGTTTCAGATCTCCTGTGTCAGTATCATTTTGACTGTAAAATGTAAATTTTCCTTCCTCTTCAATAATTCTGGCACCCAGGAAGTTGGGGCAAGTGGTGGGTGCGGGGAAGAGTTGGAAATTGGGACCCCACCTTTAAATCAAGTTAAGTTAGCATTTCCTGTGTAACAGCAGATTATAGGGGCAGTACAGTGGCTCAGTGGCTAGCACTGCTGCCTCATGGCGCCAGGGACCTGGGTTCGATACCAGCCTCGGGCGACTGTCTGTGTGGAGTTTGCACATTCATCCCCGTGTCTGTGTGGGCTTCCTCTCACAGTCCATCAATGCCCAGGTTAGGGTGGATTGGCCATGGGAAATTGCCCCCACCCTGTCCAGGGATGTGTGGGGTAGCCATGGGAAAGGCAGAGTCACAGGGGTCTGGTGGGATGCCCTTTGGAGGGTCAGTGTGGGCTGAATGGCCTACTCCCACACAGTGGGGGGGTTTTATGATACTTAACAATTCCCCAGTCACGGTCTGACAGAGAGAAAGATCCCACCTAGCAGCAGTCTTCGAGAAGTCCAGGAAATTGGTCAACGCGTTTTATCAACGTGGAAAGTGGGAGCAGGTGTGGCCCATTCGATGGGCTGAATGGCCTACCCTTGCTCCTAATGTTTTATTAAGTTTGTCTCCCCACCCTTGACAAATCTGCGCACAGCTTCCTGGCTCTATGCGCCTCCTCTGCATTTTATCCCCACCCCCCTCCCCAGGCCTTGGTTGTTTTCCAAGTGTTTCTTTGTCTGAGAAATGTCAGTAAATCCCCTGCCTCCCTCAGCACACGGTCTCTGCCCACACACACACACACGTCTTTGGCAGCATTCCTTTGAAATCAACCGTCAGCTGAAGAAACCGACGGTGGGAATATGTACCTCAGGGATTTACGCCGAAAGAGCAAGAAAAACCTGTATTTCTATAGCGCCTTTCTGCTCGATAGCTGGAAGCACTTTGCACCCTACTCCTGCTGTTACTCTTTGATGGGATCTGGATCACACAGCACGGAAACAGACCCTTCGGCCCATCCAGTCCATGCTGACCATATGCCCAAACTAAACTAGTCCCACCTGCCTGCTCCTGACCCACTTCCCTCCAAATCTTTCCTACTCATGGACTTATCTAAATGTCTTTTGAACATTCTAACTGTACCTACATCCACCACCAACTCTGGAAGTTCATTCCACATGAACACCCTCTTTGTGTTAAAAAAAAATGCCCGGATGTGTTTGTAAAATTTTTCTCCTCTCACCTTAAGAATATTCCCCCTCGTTTTCAACTCCCCATCCTAGGGAAAAGATCCTTGCATTTCACCTTATCTCTGCCCCTCGTGATTTTATAAACCTCTGTAAGGTCACCCCTCAGCCTCCGACGCTCCAGCGAAAAAAAAGTCCCAATCTATCCAGCTTCTCCCGTTAACACAAACCCTCCATTCCTGGCAAAATCCTGGCAAAAAATCTTCTGAACCCTCTCCAGTTTAATAATAATATCCTCCCTGCAACAGGGCGACCAGAACTGGACACAGTTCTCCAGAAGAGGCCTCACCAATGTCCTGGGCTGATAATGTGTTGCTGGAAAAGCGCAGCAGGTCAGGAAGCATCCAAGGAGCAGGAGAATTGATGTTTGGGCATGAGCCCTTCCTGAAGAAGGGCTCATGCCCGAAATGTCAATTCTCCTGCTCCTTGTAGGCTGCCTGACCTGCTGCGCTTTTCCAGCAACACATTACCAGCTCTGATCTCCAGCATCTGCAGTCCTCACTTTCTCCTCACCAATGTCCTGTACAACCTCAACATGACATCCCAACACCAACACGAGTAAAATCCTGTATTTGTCTGTCTAGCGTTGAGCAGCTGCCTCAGAGCTTGCTAATGAGTCAATGATGCTACTTTGGGACTGGATTCACATGCAGGCCAGGCTGGGTAAGAATGAGCGATTTCCCTCCCTCAAGGGGCATTGGTGAATCAGATGGGTTTTTACAACAACTGAGGAGAATTGACATGGCCACAGCTACTGAGAGTGGCTTTCTATTCCCGGTTGGTGGAGTGAGTGTAAATCCCAGAGGAGATACCAGCATTGAACCTGGTGCTCCCTGGAGAACACCAACACCTCGACAGGTTGTTCTGGTATAAGGTGACAGTTGCATACCTCTGCAAGCTCACGCTCTGGAAAACTGCCCTGACGAAGATCACTCATAGAAAACTCGCTTTACCCATTCAGGAGCAAGCTTGTGTTATCCAAACATCGTCCACAATTCGTCAATCGCGTTATAACCAATTTGCATTGGCAAAACATGTGTAGAATGACCTCTCCTTCCTCAGGAGGCAAAGGAAATGCAGCATGTCCACTAGGACTCTTACCAATTTTTATTAACGCACCATTGAAAGCATCCTGTCCAGATGCATCGTGGCCTGGTATGGCAACTGCTCTGCCCAGGATTGTAAGAAACTCCAGAGAGATGTGAACACATCCCAGTCCATCACCAGCCTCCCATCCACTGACTCCGCCTACACTTTCCACTGCCTTGGGAAGGCAGCCAACATCATCATAGACCCCTCCCACCTTCCACCTCTTCCATCGGGCAGAAGATACAAAAGTTTGAAAACAGATTCAAGAACAGCTTCTTCCTCGCTGTTATCAGACTGATGAATGGACCTCTCATACATTAGAGTTAATCTTTCACTGCACCTTCTCTGTAACTATAACACCACATTCTGAATTCTGTTCTATTAACCCTGATGGAAGGTAGGATTTACCTGGATAGCACGCAAAGCAATACTTTTCACTGTATCTCGGGACATGGGACAATAATAATTTAAATCAAATCAAGAAGCAGTGTCCGGACTTGTCCTACCTGCCTATCTCCTTTTCCACCTATCCACTCCACCCTCTCCTCCCTGACCTATCACCTTCATCCCCTCCCCCACTCACCCATTGTACTCTATGCTACTTTCTCCCCACCCCCACCCTCCTCTAGCCTATCTCTCAACGCTTCAGGCTCACTGCCTTTATTCCTGATGAAGGGCTTTTGCCCGAAACGTCGATTTCGAAGCTCCTTGGATGCTGCCTGAACTGCTGTGCTCTTCCAGCACCACTAATCCAGAATCTGGTTTCCAGCATCTGCAGTCATTGTTTTTACCTTTTTACCCCGAGGTTACAGTCTAGCAGCAATGCAATAACACCACCCCCTCCCTCCATCGGACCTACGGCAACTTGTTTGGCTCTTAAATGTCCCCTGGGCAATTAGGGACGGGCAATAAATACTGGCCGAGCCAGCAATGTCCACATGCTGTGAATGAATAATAATAATTATTATTATTATTACTATCACACTCCCGAAAGATTAAAGACCGGGGTTCCTATAAACAAAACCCTGAGCCCAACTAGGTGGGGTGGCATGGTAGCTCAGTGGTTAGCCCTGCTGCCTCACAGCACCAAGGACCCAGGTTTGATTCCACCCTCGGGCAACAGTCCATGTGGAGTTCACACATTCTCTCCGTGTCTGTGTGGGTTTGCTCCGGTTTCCTCCCACAGCCCAAAGATGTGCAGGTTAGGGGGGACTGGTCGTGCTAAATTGCCCCATAGTGTCCAGGGATGTGTAGTTTAGCCATGGGGAATGCAGGGATAGGGGGTTGGGTCTAGCTGGGTTGCTCTTTGGAAGGGTTGGTATGGAATTGATGGGCCGAATGGCCTGCTGTCACACTATATGGATTCAATGTGACTGATTCATTAACTTTGAGCGTTTGTTTTAGCTTTGAGGTGATTCTTAATGCAGGGCGTGTTGCGCCGTTAACTGATAATGACCTCGGAACCGTCCGTTGTGGGGTTATCCCTCAGGTACCATCCCTCCACCGCCCCCCCCACACTGAGTTTGCCCCCACTCCCCTCCTGTGTGTTCATTGTAACCAGTGCGCTGTGGGACAATACCTTTGCAGTAAGTCAGCCAGGCCAGAGAGGCAGCAGAGAGCAACCCGAGCCCCGAGCTCCTGAGTGACTGCAGCAGAGTTCTCCACATGGTCTGTCAGGAGCTGGGGAAACAGGGCAAACATCTTTAAACAAAAAAAAAACTTTCAAATGGAATATATTCCAATAATAATCACTTTTAAAGATGGAGTCTCTCCGTCTGTGATCCCTATTAAAGATGGAGTCTCTCCGTCTGGGATCCCTATTAAAGATGGAGTCTCTTTGTCTGGGATCCCTATTAAAGATGGAGTCTCTCCGTCTGGGATCCCTATTAAAGATGAAGTCTCTCCGTCTGGGATCCCTATTAAAGATGGAGTCTCTTTGTCTGGGATCCCTATTAAAGATGGAGTCTCTCCGTCTGGGATCCCTATTAAAGATGAAGTCTCTCCGTCTGGGATCCCTATTAAAGATGGAATCTCTCCGTCTGGGATCCCTATTAAAGATGGAGTCTCTCCGTCTGGGATCCCTATTAAAGATGGAGTTTCTTTGTCTGGGATCCCTATTAAAGATGGAGTCTCTCCGTCTGGGATCCCTATTAAAGATGGAGTCTCTCCATCTGGGATCCCTATTAAAGATGGAGTCTCTCCGTCTGGGATCCCTATTAAAGATGGAGTCTCTCCATCTGGGATCCCTATTAAAGATGGAGTCTCTTTGTCTGGGATCCCTAATAAAGAAGGAGTCTCTCCGTCTGGGATCCCTATTAAAGATGGAGTCTCTCCGTCTGGGATCCCTATTAAAGATGGAGTTTCTTTGTCTGGGATCCCTACTAAAGATGGAGTCTCTCCGTCTGGGATCCCTATTAAAGATGAAGTCTCTCCGTCTGGGATCCCTATTAAAGATGGAGTCTCTCCGTCTGGGATCCCTATTAAAGATGGAGTCTCTCCATCTGGGATCCCTATTAAAGATGGAATCTCTCCGTCTGGGATCCCTATTAAAGATGGAGTCTCTCCGTCTCGGATCCCTATTAAAGATGGAGTCTCTCCGTCTGGGATCCCTATTAAAGATGGAGTCTCTCCGTCTGGGATCCCTATTAAAGATGGAGTCTCTCCGTCTGGGATCCCTATTAAAGATGGAATCTCTCTGTCTGTGATCCCTATTAAAGATGGAGTCTCTCCATCTGGGATCCCTATTAAAGATGGAGTCTCTCCGTCTGGGATCCCTATTAAAGATGGAGTCTCTCCGTCTGGGATCCATGTTAAAGATGGAGTCTCTCCATCTGGGATCCCTATTAAAGATGGAGTCTCTCCGTCTGGGATCCCTATTAAAGATGGAATCTCTCCGTCTGGGATCCCTATTAAAGATGGAATCTCTCCGTCTGGGATCCCTATTAAAGATGGAGTCTCTCCGTCTGGGATCCCTATTAAAGATGGAGTTTCTTTGTCTGGGATCCCTATTAAAGATGGAGTCTCTCCGTCTGGGATCCCTATTAAAGATGGAGTCTCTCCATCTGGGATCCCTATTAAAGATGGAGTCTCTCCGTCTGGGATCCCTATTAAAGATGGAGTCTCTCCATCTGGGATCCCTATTAAAGATGGAGTCTCTTTGTCTGGGATCCCTAATAAAGAAGGAGTCTCTCCGTCTGGGATCCCTATTAAAGATGGAGTCTCTCCGTCTGGGATCCCTATTAAAGATGGAGTTTCTTTGTCTGGGATCCCTACTAAAGATGGAGTCTCTCCGTCTGGGATCCCTATTAAAGATGAAGTCTCTCCGTCTGGGATCCCTATTAAAGATGGAGTCTCTCCGTCTGGGATCCCTATTAAAGATGGAGTCTCTCCATCTGGGATCCCTATTAAAGATGGAATCTCTCCGTCTGGGATCCCTATTAAAGATGAAGTCTCTCCGTCTGGGATCCCTATTAAAGATGGAGTCTCTCCGTCTGGGATCCCTATTAAAGATGGAGTCTCTCCATCTGGGATCCCTATTAAAGATGGAGTCTCTCCGTCTGGGATCCCTATTAAAGATGGAATCTCTCCGTCTGGGATCCCTATTAAAGATGGAATCTCTCCGTCTGGGATCCCTATTAAAGATGGAGTCTCTCCGTCTGGGATCCCTATTAAAGATGGAGTTTCTTTGTCTGGGATCCCTATTAAAGATGGAGTCTCTCCGTCTGGGATCCCTATTAAAGATGGAGTCTCTCCATCTGGGATCCCTATTAAAGATGGAGTCTCTCCGTCTGGGATCCCTATTAAAGATGGAGTCTCTCCATCTGGGATCCCTATTAAAGATGGAGTCTCTGTGTCTGGGATCCCTAATAAAGAAGGAGTCTCTCCGTCTGGGATCCCTATTAAAGATGGAGTCTCTCCGTCTGGGATCCCTATTAAAGATGGAGTTTCTTTGTCTGGGATCCCTACTAAAGATGGAGTCTCTCCGTCTGGGATCCCTATTAAAGATGAAGTCTCTCCGTCTGGGATCCCTATTAAAGATGGAGTCTCTCCGTCTGGGATCCCTATTAAAGATGGAGTCTCTCCATCTGGGATCCCTATTAAAGATGGAATCTCTCCGTCTGGGATCCCTATTAAAGATGGAGTCTCTCCGTCTCGGATCCCTATTAAAGATGGAGTCTCTCCGTCTGGGATCCCTATTAAAGATGGAGTCTCTCCGTCTGGGATCCCTATTAAAGATGGAATCTCTCTGTCTGTGATCCCTATTAAAGATGGAGTCTCTCCATCTGGGATCCCTATTAAAGATGGAGTCTCTCCGTCTGGGATCCCTATTAAAGATGGAGTCTCTCCGTCTGGGATCCATGTTAAAGATGGAGTCTCTCCATCTGGGATCCCTATTAAAGATGGAGTCTCTCCGTCTGGGATCCCTATTAAAGATGGAATCTCTCCGTCTGGGATCCCTATTAAAGATGGAGTCTCTCCGTCTCGGATCCCTATTAAAGATGGAGTCTCTCCGTCTGGGATCCCTATTAAAGATGGAGTCCCTCCATCTGGGATCCCTATTAAAGATGGAGTCCCTCCATCTGGGATCCCTATTAAAGATGGAGTCTCTCCATCTGGGATCCCTATGAAAGATGGAGTGTTAGCCCCCTTCTGAAATGTTTGAGGGAGACACTCAGTGGTATTAAGTGCAACAGGAAAGAGGCACCTTGGGTTTAACTACAACAGGTCCATTTTCAGGGTGACAATTTGGCCGCATCTCGATGCTGAATGTGAAATGTGATTCTCCAGGCAGACTGTAACTGTTTCGCAGGGTGGATGCCCTCAGTGATTGACATTACCTGAATCACCTTGGTTGACAGTTCTGATTGATAGGTGTCAGTCCCCTGCTGCCATTTCTCTTTCTCTACGCTGAGCTCCTCATCCATATTTTTCGTAATCTGCGTCTTTGAAACACAATCCAAGTGAAGCAATTAGAAAGATCTCGCGCCTGTGTTTGTGCTCAGGTAACGGACAGTGAGAAATCACAGCCCTTTCCAATCCCAATTGGCCGAGCCCTCCCAACTCAGGTGTGTGTTGGATAATCCTGCTCGACCTACATCTGATCCCCACACCCTGGCTCCTCCTCCCCGATCAATTCTTTTATCGCCAGAAGCACCCTAACACCCAACGGATGCTCTCGAACTCTCACTGCGGTCCAGTCTCCCGTAGCGATAAATTGAGGTAACCTCAGAATCAGATGCTCCACGTTTAAGTCTCACTCCAGGACTTGACAGCCAAGGTTGGAATCCCATCACGGCAAATCGTGGATTTGAATTCAATTTTTAAAAAAAAATCCAGAATGAAGAGTCTAATGATGACCATAAATCCATTGTCAATAAGTTTTGAGAAGATTTGTAGCTCAGGTTGAGGTCCTGGATGTAGGTTTGCTTGCTGAACTGGAAGGTCTGTTTTCAGATGTTTCGTCACCACATTCCAGACAAAGCTCACTGAGATGTTACCTAGTATGGTGACGAAACGTCTGAAAACGATCCATTGTCAATAGTTGGAAATACCCATCTGGTTCGCTAATGTCCTTTAGGGAAGGAAACTACCATCCTTACCCACTTGGGGCCTACATGTGACTCCAGACCAACAGCAATGGGCTCCAAGCTTTCCCTGGAGTGTTGGAGGCTGAGGGGTGACCTGATAGAGGTTTATAAAATCATGAGGGGCATGGATAGGGTGAATAGCTAAAGTCTTTTTCCTGGGGTGGGGGAGTCCAGAGCTAGAGGGCGTAGGTTTAGGGTGAGAGGGGAAAGATATAAAAGGGACCTAAGGGGCAACTTTTTCACGCAGAGGGTGGTACGTGTATGGAATGGGCTGCCAGAGGAAGTGGTGGAGGCTGGTACAATTACAGCATATAAAAGGCATCTGGATGGGTATATGAATAGGAAGGGTTTGGAGGGATATGGGCCGGGTGCTGGCAGGTGGGACTAGATTGGATTGGGATATCTGGCCGGCATGGACGAGTTGGGCCGAAGGGTCTGTTCCTGTGCTGTACATCTCTGTGATTCTTAACTGTCCTCTGGGCAATTAGGAGTGGGCAATAAATGGTGAATGAATGAAGAGACAACTCCCTGATTAAAGCAATCTCTCCTTATCTCATGGATGAATGGCTTTTGCCCAAAACGTTGACTCTCCTGCTCCTCGGATGCTGTGCTTTTCCAGCACCACACTCTCGACTCTCCCCATCTCACTCCTACCTCCCTCACTGACAATTGTGAAACTGTAACCTCTCCTCCGCCCCCCCATGTGTCATGGAGATAGGGGGATGCTCTAGCCCAGTTTCTGGAAGGTTTCGGTGTTTTTTTTGCTTTCCAAAATGGCGGGTGGGCCTACAAGTTTTGTTCTTACCTTCACCAGGGCAATGCATCTGTCTTCGAGCTGCTGCACAGTCTCTGGTGGTAGCAATGGTTTCAGCTGTTGTTTTCTGATATGTGCAGCAAGTTCCTCGTGTCCCACCACATCTCTGAAAGAGAAACCACCAAGGGGAAGCATGAAAGGATCAGCCAAAGCTGTGTGGCTAACCCGCCCGCAGTTACGGGTTCAAATCCCGCAGTGTCGTACTGAAGGAGCAGTAACCTCTGCAGTGATTGGAGCAAAGGCCAGATGGATGTCATTGTCTGCGAGTCCCCTGATTGGGGCTGTTAACCTGATCCAATCAGGGAGCCCTGGCTGACAGATATAAACAGGAGTGTTACCCGGCGCCAGGTTGACCTCCGAGGGGGGAGGCACGGGCGCCTGTCGGCCGGTGGACAGTCCTTTGGGTTCAGCTGCCCTGTGGTTTGAAGGGCAGTGCTTGTCACTGGCCACTCGGGTGTTTTTCCTATCTTCCTGGTGGTGGAAATTGAATAAAGATTGGTGCACTTTGTGTCTTTTCACTGTGTCTCACATCTACACACACACACACCATGGGTGCTGGGGAAAAAAAGAAAAAAAGAAAAAGAAGAAAAGAAAAAAACCAGGGAATTCCTTGGAGAAGGAGCACGCGGTGTCCACCAGCACCCTGGAGTTGTTCAGGGAGAGGTGGGCGCCGCAGGGAGTGGAGTACATTATTTCTCCCTCCAACTCTATTTTGATTTAGTCCCTACCCTCCCCTTCACTGTTTTGCTCACACAGCATTGCCTTTTTGTTGAAGGGCACTGCTTGTCACTGGCCACTCGGGTGTTTAAAAAAAAAATTAACAGGGGATTAAAATAATAAACAGGAGAGAAGGGCAGTGCTTGTCACTGGCCACTTGGGTGTTTTCCCCCCTTCTGGAGAAATTGGCTCAGTATAGGACTGTGACTCTGTGTGTGAACACGTACGAGGACTCTCCCTGTTGCTGCTTGGGGCCTGCCTCCCTGCTGCTGCCTGGGACTTGCCTTGGGGCCCCTCCCCAGGACCTCCACCGCTGCTGCTGCTGCTGCTGTTGCCTGAGGAGAGGCCTGCCTCCAAAAGAAAATTAAAAATAAATAAACAGGAGTGTTGCCCCAGAGGTGGTCGAAAGGCGCTGAGGGTGGTTAGTGGAGCCGGAAGGTGGGTAGGCCGTCCTGTACGCTGTCGCCCTAGGCAGGTACCAGGGTGGACTGTCCTAGAGGTGGTTGAAAGGGGTGTCATGGCGGACCGAGAACTGGAAGGGGCATGGGGTGGACCGAGAGCCGGAAGGTGGGTAGGGGCGGGCTGCCTTAGAGTGGTCGGAAGGTGGGAGGGGTGGGGGCTTGCTGGGTCTGTATTATTTGCACTTCTTTTATGTAACTGGATTGTCTTATATATAAAGGTCATTGTTGCTGTCTTTTTATAGTTGAAACTGGGATTTATGGTTAGTCCTCAATTCCCTGTAAACTGGTTGAACGGTAGGGTTTGGGGCCTGGCTTTGCTGCTCCTCTCCCTTGTAAAATTGTTGTTGTAAACAGCTGTAAATGTTAACTGTTTTTTTATAAACTGTTTTGTAACTGTTTAATAAAATAAAAAAAAAGAAACAGGAGTGTCCAGGTCCAGGCAGCGGGCCGTGGAGGGGGTCGTTAGGGCCGACTGCCTGCCCCTCTTCCGGGGTTACGTTAGAGCCCGGGTGTCCTTGGAGAAGGAGCACGCAGTGTCCACCAACACCCTGGAGTTGTCCAGGGAGAGGTGGGCGCCGCAGGGAGTGGAGTGCATTATTTCTCCCTCCAACTCTATTTTGATTTAATCCCTACCCTCCCCTCCACTGTTTTGCTCACACAGCATTGCCCTGTGGTTTGAAGGGCAGTGCTTGTCACTGGCCACCCGGGTGTTTTCCTATCTTCCTGGTGGTGGAAATTGAATAAAGATTCGTGCACTGTGTCTTTCACTGTGTCTCACACCTGCACATACACACACACCATGGGTGCTGGGGAAAAAATAAGCACTACCGCAGTTAGGCGGTAGTGTGGGGGTTAAATTTAAAAAAAAAATTTTTTTAATTTTAAAAAAATAAAAAGGGGAGTTACGTTAGGGCCGGGGTGTCCTTGGAGAAGGAGCACACGGTGTCCACTAACACTCTGGAAAAAAGAAAAAAAAAATAATTAAAAAATAAAAAAAGAGTCTCTTCAGAGGTGCTGTTCACTCTGAGAGCTGGCTCTTAAAAAAAAGCAGTCTCACACGCGGTGTCCACCAACACCCTGGAGTTGTTCAGGGAGAGGTGGGCGCCGCAGGGAGTGGAGTGCATTATTTCCCCCTCCAACTTTATTTTGATTTTATCCCTGCCCTCCCCTTCACTGTTTGATCACACAGCACTGCCCTCTGAGAAGGGCACTGCTTGTCACTGGCCACTCGGGTGTTTTCTTTCTTCCTGGTGGTGGAATATAAATAAAGATTTACACCCTTGTTGTTCTTCACTGTGTCCCACACCGGCACACACACACACGACATGGGGGCTGGGGAAAAATAAACACAGCCGCTGTCAGATGATGGTCTGGGGAAAATAATGGAAAATAACAGGTGTGTCAGACATCATGTTCAAAAACAAAATTAGCAAGAGTGTCCCCTCACTCTAGGGACTGGCTCTGAGCTGGGCAGTCAGAACCCACGCACGTGTAAATAAAGGGTGACTTGGTGATGGGATACCGGCCTCCGTGGAGTTATTTCAATCTCTTAAAAGGTTATTTTAAACTGAGGCCTCTTACAGTGATTGTAGACTGGATATAGAGCCAAAGAATAGAATCCCTACAGTGTGGAAACAGGCCCTTCAGCCTAACGAGTCTACATTGACCCTCTGAAGAGTAACCCACCCCTACCTAATGCACCTAGCCTGGACACCATGGGTAATTGAGTACCGCTAATCCACCCTGACCTGCACATCTTTGGACTATGGGAGGACACCCACGCAGACACGGGGAGAATGTGCAAACTCCACACAGACAGTCGCCCGAGGTGGAATCAAACCCAGGTCCCTGGCGCTGTGAGGCAGCAGTGTTAACCACTGAGCCACCTTGACGCTGTATCACACAAGACCCTGGTTCTGAAGGAGGGTCACTGGACCTGAAATGTTAATTCTATTTCCCAATCCACAGATGCTTCCAGACCTGCTGAGGGCCCTTAGTTGGGTATGATCTGCCTGTGGAACACGCAATTCACTGTATCTCGGTACAGTAACCCGAGCTCTGTCTCTGTTCCAGATTGCCAGCATCCTTTCAGTTTCTTTTCTCTCGCTGCAATCTGACAATCATTCCCCAGTGTCACTTGTGGGATCTTGCTGTGCGGCCAATCAGCTGTTGCCTCCTTTCTCCGTTTTTCAAACCGGCTGCGTTTCAGAAACATGTCGCTTGGCCGCGAGGTGTGGAGGCAGTGAACAGCATGATGTAACCGAAAGGCTCCCCCCCCGGTGCCCAGCTTCCGAAGCCACCTCAGGGGGGTTACGGTTTCCGTGGAAACCAGCGGTCATGTGGTACAAACACCTCTGCCCCTCTCCCTCCACCCCCCCCCACCACCTCCCAACCCAATACGGGCCTGGACACTGGACATAACAACGAGGAGCAGGAGTAGGCCATCCGGCCCCTCTCCACCCTACCCCACCATTCAATAAGATCACGGCTGACCTTTATCTTGGGTTCAGCTCCACTTACCCCACTCACCATCACCCTTAATCCCTTTACTGTTCAAAACTCTATCTTCACCTTGAAATTATTCACC
This sequence comes from Chiloscyllium punctatum, assembly GCF_047496795.1. Classification (NCBI taxonomy): domain Eukaryota; kingdom Metazoa; phylum Chordata; class Chondrichthyes; order Orectolobiformes; family Hemiscylliidae; genus Chiloscyllium; species Chiloscyllium punctatum. The sequence continues at coordinate 72,799,975 of NC_092767.1, forward strand.
AGGGAAGCCTCAACTGCTTCATTGGGCGGGGAATTCCACAGATTCCCAACCCTCTGGGGGAAGAAGTTCCTCCTCAGCTCAGTCCCAAACCCACTCCCCCTTATTTTGAGGCTTTTCCTCCTGGTTCTAGATTCACCCGCCAGTGGAAACATTCTCTCCACCTCTTATCTTATTTATTCCCTTCATAATTTTATATGTTTCTTTCAGAGCCCCCCCCACCCTTTCTTTTAAATTCCAATGAATATAATCCCAGTCTAATCAGTCTCTCCTCATAAATCAACCCCCTCAGTTTAGGAACCACCCCCTCCAGAGCCAGTACACCCTTTCTCAAGTAAAGGAGACCGAAACTGTGGTCAAGCTGATTGACTACCTCAAGGAAGGCGACATTCCCCTATCGGGCTCTCACTACTCTGTTTTCGATGTTTTCTGACCAACCTGTCCAAAGCTGGCTGCAGGAATTGAACCCATGCTGTTAGGATCACCCTGGCACGGTGGCTCAGCGGTTAGCGCTGCTGCCTCACAGCTCTAAGGACCCCGGTTCGATTCCAGCCTCGGGCGTCTGTCTGTGTCATGCTTGCACATTCTCCCCGTGTCTGCGTGGGTTTCCTCCCACAGTCCAAAGGTGTGCAGGTTCGGATGGATTGGCCGTGGGAAAGTGCCCCGTAGTGTTCAGGGATGTGCAGGTGAGGTGCATTAGTCAGGGGGAAATATAAAATAGTAAGGGAATGGTTCTGGCTCTTCGGAGGGGCAGTATGGACTTGTGGCCGTGACCACACACTGTCGGGATTCTATGACCAGCGATCTGAGTGCGTAGGCCTGTGCCCTCTGGGGTTTAGGAGGTGACTATACTTAAACACACAAGATTATGAGTGAGTGGATGTGGAATGGATGCTCCTTCCCATCTGTGGAGAACCTCAAACCAGGGGTCACTGTTTAAAAGTAAGGAATCATTCCCCCTGCCTGTTTAAGACAGGGATGAGGTGAATTTGTATTCCCTCAGAGGTGTGATGTGTCTGAGGAACTCTCTTCCCCAAAAAGTGGTGGAGGAGGGTATCTGAAAAGGGCAGTGGTGGATCGATTCTAGTTAAGAATGGGGGTGATAGGTCAAAGGGGGAGGGGAGTACTTGGAGTGGACCGATAAAGTTGCGAACAAAGAGTGTAGGTTCATAGCTTCTCGAAAATACGATAGTGAAGGCAGCATTTGGTGCACCTGCCTCTATTGGTCAGTGCATTGAGTACAGGTCGCTCTACTATAACACGCATTTCGCTAAAGCGAATTCGCGATTGGCGAATTGGGGACACTATTTCTAGAGTGCAACCTTTTAAAATGTGTGTCGGCTGTAACACGATTACAGCACCAACACTTAAAGTGCTGTTTCCAAAGCGTGATTTTTCTATCACACAGGGCTACACAACCATCACTTATGGAAGAACTACTTATATCGGGGTTGGGAGGTCATTGGGAGGTCGTGTTATAGCTGTACAGGACATTGGTTAGGCCTCTATTGGAATATTGCATGTAAATCTGGTTGCCCTGCTATAGGAAGGATGTTGTGAAACTTGAAAGGGTTTAGAAAAGATTTACAAGGATGTTGCCAGGGTTGGAGGGTTTGAGCTACAGGGAGAGGCTGAACAGGCTGGGCCTGTTTTCCTTGGAGCGTCGGAGGCTGAGGGGTGACCTTATAGAGGTTTATAAAATCATGAGGGGCATGGATAGGATAAATAGACAAAGTCTTTTCCCTGGGTGGGGGAGTCCAGAACTAGAGGGGCATAGGTTTAAGGTGAGAGGGGAAAGATATAAAAGAGACCTAAGGGGCAACTTTTTCACACAGAGGGTGGTGCGTGTATGGAATGAGCTGCCAGAGGAAGTGGTGGAGGCTGGTACAATTACAACATTCAAAAGGCATCTGGATGAGTATATGAATAGGAAGGGTTTGGAGGGATATGGGCCGGGTGCCAGCAGATGGAACTAGATTAGGTTGGGATATCTGGTCGGCATGGACGGGTTGGACCGAAGGGTCTGTTTTCATGCTGTACGTCTCTATGTCTGTCTGATTTCATTGATTGGTGCAGCAGGCAGAGGGGCCAAATGGCCTACTCGTGCCTGTCATTTGGATGTTGAGCTGGAACGTTCTGCTCAACAAACCTAGGGCTGCTCTTCCACCTTATAATCCCCATGTTCCCTTAGTGCTGGCATGGCAACCAACTCTGGTAGTGAGACCTCCAGTCCCCACAGTTATCCAATGATATGTCCCATTATTATGACGTCAGGCAGGAACCGCCAATGGTTGCTCGGTGGGCGTTCTTCCCCAACTCGGGGACACTCACCTGAAGTAATCGTTATGGCACCACTGGAGGAAGCTGTAGAGTTGGTGAATTTCTAGATCCTTCTGGGCCATCTCGGCGAGGCAGGAGGAAACCACCTCGTGGTAGCTGTTAACGTGGACATTGAACGCATCGTACTCCTTTGGGTAGGCCAGAACGAGATTCTTTCGGATGGTTATCAGGTCGCTCGTGATCTGCTCTTTGAGGTGTTTCAGGCGCTGGTCGATTGGGGCGTCGCCCTGGCAACTGGACAATCTCGCGGCTACCGATTCCCTCACCATTTCCCGCCACTTTTGACGCAGCTCCCTGGGCCTGGGGCCCCCAGGGAGACCTCCTCGGGTGGTCCACGCCCTGTCCACCTTCTCCTCCTCCTCAATTGTCCGCACCAGCTGCTCCAGGTGCGTCATCTCCGGGGCTTGGCTGAGGGACTCGGCGACAATCTTCTTCAGCTCGCCCTCCAATGCCTCGTACAGCAGCTCGACGTCCTTCGCTTTTCTGCTGCCATCTTTGCCCCCCTCGGCGTTCCTCACCCTCTCGACCTCCTCCTCCGCCTCCAACTCCACAATGTGGCTATTCGCAAGCGCCAGCTCCCTCCTCTCGATCAGTTTGTGGATCTCGAGCACTGAATGGGAGGAAACGGAAACGTTAACCGTTTGGAGAGTTCAACCGACTGACCCCCTTAATCCATCAGACATAGGAGTAAAAATTAGGCCATTCAGTCCATCGAGTCTGCTCCACCATTCAATCATGGCTGGTAGGTTTCTCAGCCCCATTCCCCCTCTTTCTCTCCGTAACCCTTGATTCCCAAGAACCTATCTATCTCCGTCTTAAATACACTCAATAACATGGCCTCCACAACCCTCTGTGGCAGTGAGTGTAGGTTCCAGGGAAAAGGCCTACCATTGGAAACGTCTTCCCAACATCCACTCTGTCCAGGCCATTCAGTATTCTGTAAGTTTCAATTAGATCCTACCCCCTCCTCTTAAGACCCAGGGTCCTCAAATGTTCCTCAGATGTTAAGCATTTCATTCCTTGGGCCATTCTTGTGAACACAGATTCCATTTCAACAGTCGGTGATAGACCAGGCCAGACCCCTCAAAATATTTTAAGAAGGTAGCCTAGACCCTAACTTTTCCTTATTTTGAAGGCAGATGTGAAGTGGATGTTCCAGTTGGGATACAGCTGGTCAAACCACCCGGCTTTAAGCAAAACAGAATCTATTTAAACTCTACAGTCGCAACACGAACAAAAGAAACCAGAGTTTTAGAATAACTTAACTGTTGGAAAAGTTAACCGACCTGACACAGTAACTATTACTAATTAACTGTTCCAGTACAATAACATCCCACAAACACAGCCCTTTGGCAAAAAGATGAATTCAAAGACAGATTCTTACAGGCAGGAGGGGAGCACAACCAAAGAGAGAGACTTCAATAGAATGTCAGAGGTATTCCTCACTGACGAATACGAGTGGCACGGTGGCTCAGTGGTTAGCACTGCTGCCTCACAGCGCCAGGGTCCTGGGTTCGATTCCAGCCTCGGGCGACTGACTGTGTGGAGTTTGCACATTCTCCCCGTGTCTGCGTGGGTTTCCTCCGGGTGCTCCGGTTTCCTCCCACAGTCCAAAGATGTGCAGGTTAGGGTGGATTGGCCACGTTATAGTGTCCAGGGATGTGTGGGCTAGTCAGGAGAAACATAGAATAGGAGGGGAATGGGTCTCGGGAGTACTCTTGGGAGGGCTGGTGTGGACTTACTGGGCCAAATGGCCTGTTTCCACAAAGTAGGGATGCTATGAAGTTTGCAACTCCCCTGGACTCCAGAACCTTGTGAGTGCTACAGCTCAAACGAACTAAGAAAACCTGAACTGGGAGACCGGGGACCCGGGTTCAGTTCCAGCCTCGGGTGACTGTCTGTGTGGAGTTTGCATATTCTCCCCATGTCTCCGTGGGTTTCTTCCAGGTTCTCCGGTTTCCTCCCACAGTCCAAAGACATGCAGGTTAGGTGAATTGGCCTTGCTAAATTGCCCATAGTGTTAGGTGCATTAGCCAGAGGGAGGTGGGTTACTCTTCGGAGGGTCAGTGTGGACTGGTTGGGCCGAAGGGCCTGTTTCCATACTGTAGGGAATCTAATCTAAACTAGCCACTCCCTTTCCATTATTAAACCAGACTCTTCGGCACCTCTGCCTTTACAACCTCTCGTGAGAGAAACCAAGGACAAAATAACTTTTAGAAATTGTCATCACAAGGTTAAGGATACAGGATAGGACTGAGATGAGGAGAAATGTCTTCAGCTGGAAGAGTGGGGGAGTCTGTCAAATTCTCTACCGCAGAAAGCAGCCAAAACACTGAATGTTTTAAGGAGTTTTGTTTAACAAATCATTCAAGAGATGTGGGCGTCACTGGCTAGGCCCAGCATTTGTTGCCTGTCCCTAGTTGCCCCTTGGGAAGGTGGTGGGTGTAATGATTATGATGAGATCATCTGGATTTGATTTGATTTGATTTATTATCGTCACATTTACCTGAGTACAGTGAAAAGCTTTGTTTTGTGTGCAGTACAGGCACGTCATGCCACACAAAGATCGCAGGGTGATAGAACAAAGCAAGGTCAGACGTCACACGACACCAGGTTATAGTCTGACAGGTTTATTTGACATCCCAAGTTTTCGGAGTGAATTTCACCTGACAAAGGGGCAGCGTTCCGAAAGCCTGCAATTTCAAATAAACCTGTTGGACTATAACCTGGTGTTATGTTATATATAACTTTGTCCACCCCAGTCCAAGACTGGCTCCTCCACATCACCAAAAGCAAGATCAACATAAGATTTAAAATTCGAGAGGGACGTTCAGAAGTCTAATAACAACAGGGAAGGAACTGTCCTTGAATCTTGTGGAATCTGAGTTCCCTGACTGGGGCTGTCAACCTGGTTCAATCAGGGAGCCCTGGCTGACAGATAGAAACAGGAGGGTCAGGGGTTCTGTTCACTCTGAGAGCTGCCTCTGAATGGGGTCTTACTGAGGTCAAGGACTGTTCAGTTTTGGTGACGGATAACAGCCTCCGTGGAGTTATTTCAGCGGTGAGCTGCCATCTTGAACCGCTGCAGTCTGCGGGCTGTGGGTTGACCCACAATGCCTTAGGGAGAGAATTCCAGGATTTTGGATCATGTGTCACTGAAATGGTTCTTTGGGATAAAGTGGGAACAGGAGAGTGAGTTGGATGATCAGCCATTGAATGGGGAAGTAAGCTCGAGGGGCTGAATGGCCTACTGCTGTTTGCTAGATTTCTGCACAGTTCCATTTTGAGAAACGTAGGCCGTGCCCTTCCTGTTGCTGAGTGGACCCTGTGCCAGAGGTTCCTCACCCTTTGGCATTTGCCCCATTTGGAGGCGATGCATTTGATATTGCCACCTTCTCTGTGTGAAGAGGTTTCTCAGTGACTGCCTCGAACAGATAACCCTGAGGTTTGGACGTTACCCATCTGCCAGTCCAACAAAGGGTTGCTGTTTCTTTACATTCATTCACGGGATGAGAGTGTCTCTGACTGGGTCAGCATTTATTGCCCATTCCCTAATTGCCTAGAGGGCAGTTACGACCCCATCGCTATGGGTCTGGAGTCACATGTAGGCCAGACCAGGTAAGGAAGGCAGTTTCCTTCCCTAAAGGGCATGAGTGAACCAGATGGGATTTTCCCAACATGGTCATCATTAGACTCTTAATTCCAGAGGTTTTTTTTTAAAATATGAAATTCAAATCCCAACATCTGCCTTGGCAGGATTTGAACCTGGATCCTCAGAATGTTACCTGTGTCTCTGGTTTAACAGGATTCCTGAAGAAGTGCTTATGCCCGAAATGTCGATTGTCCTGCTCCTCGGACGCTGCCTGGCCTGCTGTGTTTTTCCAGCACCACGTTTTTCATCTCTGGTTTAACACTCCAGCAATAATGCCGCTAGGCCATTGCCTCCTCCCCACCATCAGGGAGCAGGAGAAGGCAGTTGTTCACCACCCCCCCACCCACAGTAGGCCTACGCCATGAATGGGAGCCGGGTGAAGGGTTTCCCGTGGAAGGGACAATCCTACCTGAGAGGGGTTCCCTGACTTCAGGCAGCGTCTCTGTCTTTCTGTCCGCCCCGCCCCCGGGCTCCACTCTCTCTGTTGGCGACTCTGCCTTCGCCTTGGTCCGTTTGAGGAAGGACATCACCTTCCTGGGCGACAGCTCGGCCGGGCTCTCCTTCTCCATCCCGTCTCCGAGCTTCACCGGCGAGCTCAGCTCCTCCGAACGCCGGCGGACCCCCTTCTTCTCCGGGCCTTTCCAAGGCGTCTCTGGATCGGAGAGAGGCGACGGGAATTTGAAGAACGGCTTCTTCTCTTCACCCTGGTCCTCGGTGGGGCCTCGGCCTGGTTTCTTGCTCATCCTGAAGGCCCTCTTCAGCGATGCCCCCAAGGCAGGGTGCTTATCGGCGCCATTTTTCTTGGGCGTGGTCGCTTCACCTGATGGCAGGCTTGTGTTGAGCAGCTGGATGCCCTCTGCCCCTTCCTCCCCCTCCCCCTCATGGAACGGGTTTAAGTCTTCAGCAAAAGGGTTTGTCTGATCGATTGTGTCTGCCGTCTTGAAAGGGTTATTCTCAGCTGGCATGCTCTTGCCCAGCAACCTTTCCTCCAGCAGTTTTACAGGCCCTGCCTGTGGTTGGGTGGGGCTGAGCCTGGATACGATGCTCTTCATGATTGGCATTGGATGGCTGGATCGGCCCTCCCTGGACAGAGAGAGAGAGAGAGAGAGAAAGAGAGAGAAGCCTCCATTAACATGTTTTTGCTCTCTTTCAACACATTGAACAAGTATTTAGATGTGCACTTGCAATAGAAAAGGCTATCAGCCAAGTGCTAGATAATGGGATGGGAATACAGTCACAGATGGGAAACAGACCCTTTAGTCCAACTCATTCATGCTGACCAGATATCCTAACCTAATCTAACCTAGTCCAGGAACTCCCCACATACGTTCGAGACACCACCCACGCCCTCCACCTCCTCCAAGACTTCCGTTTCCCCGGCCCCCAACGCCTCATCTTCACCATGGATATCCAATCCCTCTACACCTCCATCCGCCATGACCAGGGCCTCCAAGTCCTCCATTTTTTCCTCTCCAGACGTCCCCAACAGTACCCTTCCACCGACACTCTCATTCGTTTGGCCGAACTGGTCCTCACCCTTAACAATTTCTCCTTTGAATCCTCCCACTTCCTCCAGACCAAAGATGTAGCCATGGGCACACGTATGGGCCCCAGCTATGCCTGTCTCTTTGTTGGCTATGTAGAACAGTTGATCTTCCGTAATTACACCGGCCCCACTCCCCACCTCTTCCTCCGCTACATTGATGACTGCATTGGCGCCACCTCGTGCTCCCGTGAGGAGGTTCAGCAATTCATCAACTTCACCAACACATTCCACCCTGACCTTAAATTTACCTGGACCATCTCTGACACCACCTTCCCCTTCCTGGACCTCTCCATCTCCATTAGTGACGACCGACTTGACACTGACATTTTTTACAAACCCACCAACTCCCACAGCTACCTGGATTACACCTCTTCCCACCCTACCTCTTGGAAAAATGCCATCCCGTATTCTCAATTCCTCCGTCTCCACCGTATCTGCTCCCAGGAGGACCAGTTCCACCACAGAACACACCCGATGGCCTCCTTCTTTAGAGACCGCAATTTCCCTTCCCACGTGGTTAAAGATGCCCTCCAACGCATCTCGTCCACATCCCGCACCTCCGCCCTCAGACCCCACCCCTCCAACCGTAACAAGGACAGAACGCCCCTGGTGCTCACCTTACACCCTACCAACCATCGCATAAACCAAATCATCCGGCAACATTTCTGCCACCTCCAAACAGACCCCACCACCAGGAATATATTTCCCTCCCCACCCCTTTCCGCCTTCCACAAAGACCATTCCCTCCGTGACTACCTGGTCATGTCCACGCCCCCCCCTACAACCCACCCTCCCATCCTGGCACTTTCCCCTGCCACCGCAGGAACTGTAAAATCTGCGCCCACACCTCCGCCCTCACCTCTATCCAAGGCCTTAAAGGAGCCTTCCACATCCATCAAAGTTTTACTTGCACATCCACTAATATCATTTATTGTATCCGTTGCTCCCGATGTGGTCTCCTCTACATTGGGGAGACTGGACCCCCTCCTAGCAGAGCGCTTTAGGGAACATCTCCGGGACACCCGCACCAATCAACCACACCGCCCCGTGGCCCAACATTTCAACTCCCCCTCCCACTCTGCCGAGGACATGGAGGTCCTGGGCCTCCTTCACCGCCGCTCCCTCACCACCAGACGCCTGGAGGAAGAACGCCTCATCTTCCACCTCGGAACACTTCAACCCCAGGGCATCAATGTGGACTTCAACAGTTTCCTCATTTCCCCTTCCCCCACCTCACCCTAGTTCTAAACTTCCAGCTCAGTAACTGTCCCCTTGACTTGTCCGGACTTGTCCTACCTGCCTATCTCCTTTTCCACCTATCCACTCCACCATCCTCCCTGACCTATCACCTTCATCCCCTCCCCCACTCACCCATTGTACTCTATGCTACTTTCTCCCCACCCCCACCCTCCTCTAGCTTATCTCTCCACGCTTCAGGCTCACTGCCTTTATTCCTGATGAAGGGCTTTTGCCCAAAACGTTGATTTCGCTGCTTGTTGGATGCTGCCTGGACTGCTGTGCTCTTCCAGCACCACTAATCCAGAATTTGCTTTCCAGCATCTGCAGTCATTGTTTTTACCTCAACAATTTAGCACGGCCAATCCACCCTAACCTGCACATCCCTGGACACTGGGACAATTTAGCACGGCCAATCCACCCTAACTTGTACATCCCTGGGCACTATGGGACAATTCAGTATGGCCAATCCACCCTAACCTGCACACCCCTGGACACTATGGGACAATTTAGCACGGCCAATCCACCCTAACCTGCACATCACTGGGCACTATGGGACAATTTAGCACGGCCAATCCACCCTAACCTGTACATCCCTGGGCACTATGGGACAATTTAGCACGGCCAATCCACCCTAACCTGTACATCCCTGGGCACTATGGGACAATTTAGCACGGCCAATCCACCCTAACTTGTACATCCCTGGGCACTATGGGACAATTCAGTATGGCCAATCCACCCTAACCTGCACACCCCTGGACACTATGGGACAATTTAGCACGGCCAATCCACCCTAACCTGCACATCCCTGGGCACTATGGGACAATTTAGCACGGCCAATCCACCCTAACCTGCACATGGTTGGACTGTGGGAGGAGAGCATTTCATTGGTGTAGATTTAATGGACCTAGGGACATTCTTCTGTGCTGTAAATCTCAGTGACTGTGTGGGTGTACATTCTGAGCTCCGGATCACGGAAGAATCCATGGAAGGTTTGGACTTGTGGATGTGTGAGAGATTTCACACAATCTGTGATCCAGAGATCGGTCAGATTGTGAAGAAACTGCCAGGGTTTGACGGCTCATGTGGCTATGATCCAAGGCAACACACAATAAATGTCAAACAGTTACTGTGCCTCAGTCTTTACAAGTCCTGACAAATCCCCGACGTTCAACCTTTCACTGAGTTATGAGCTTCATGCAAACAAGACTTACAAGGATGTTGCCAGGGTTGGAGGATCTGAGCTACGGGGAGAGGCTGAACAGGCTGGGGCTGTTTTCCCTGGAGCGTCGGAGGCTGAGGGGTGACCTTATAGAGGTTTATAAAATCATGAGGGGCATGGATAGGATAAATAGGCAAAGTCTTTTCCCTGGTGTAGGGGAGTCCAGAACTAAAGGGTATAGGTTTAAGGTGAGAGGGGAAAGATTTCAAAAGGACCTAAGGGGCAACTTTTTCACCCAGAGGGTGGTAAGTGTATGGAATGAGCTGCCAGAGGATGTGGTGGAGGCTGGTACAATTATAGCATTTAAAAGGCACATGGACGGTTATATGAATAGGAAGAGTTTAGAGGGATATGGGCCAAGTGCTGGCAAATGGGACTAGATTGGGTTGGGATATCTGGTCAGCATGGACAGGATGGACCGAAGGGTCCGTTTCTGTGCTGTACATCTCTATGACAGAACTAAAACTGTGGCTGTTCAAAAAGGAAGAGTTACATTTTGATAGCACTTCTTTTTAAATCTGTGCCAGTCTTTTCAAATCACAAGAATGAAATGATCTCGGCAGATAGGAAATGCGGCAGCCCATTTGCACCCACCAGAAACAGCAAGAGAAAAATGAGCAGGTCGTTTGGTTTGATGTGATTTGTAAATAAAGGAGAGAGCCTGCTTGTTCTCTCTCAAAACAGCGGGTGGACGGGCACTCACTCTGTTAAACATCTCAACATCGTGGCTGTATGTCCAACAGTGCCGCACTCCCTCGTCAGGAGAGGGGTCACAGTCTCTCAGGAGGGAACTGGACAAACCAGGCGGTGCCTGTGCATCAGCTGAGACACAGCTACTAACCCCGATTATTAACTGCTGAACACGCCACGTGTGTCTCTTTCGAAACAAGGCTTCGTTCTGTAAAAACATTCGGAAACAAGTTCTCATTTTAATGATTTGGGGCAAGTCATTGTGGACCCAGGTGGCGAGAAATGTCAGGAATGGGTAGGTTAGGCACATTAGATTACCTACAGTGTGTGGAAACAGGCCCTTCGGCCCAACAAGTCCACACTGACCCTCTGAAGAGTAACCCACTATGACCCATTCCCCTACCTTACATTTGCTAAAGCACCTAACGCTATAGGCAGTTTAGCACGGCCAATTCACCTGACCTGCAACACCTTTGGACTGTGGGGGGAACCCCACACAGACACGGGGAGAACGTGCAAACTCCACACAGACAGTCGTCCGAGGGTGGAATCGAACCTGGGTACCTGGCGCTGTGAGGCAGCAGTGCTAACCACTGAGCCACAATGCTGCCCAGGGTGTCAGGGATAAATGTAGGGTAGGAGAATGGGTCTGGGTGGGTTACTCTTCGGAGGGTCAGTGTGGACTTGTTGGGCCGAATGGCCTGTTTCCACACTGTAGGGATTCTATCTTCACCCAGACAGCAGAAGGGAGCCTGCTGCATTCACAGAATCCCTACGGGATGGAAACAAGCCGTTCGGCCCATTGATTCCACCCTGAACCGCCAAAGAGTGTCCCGCCCTATCCCTGTATTCCCCAATAGCTGATCCACCCGAACCTGCACATCTTTGGATTGTGGGAGGAAACCAGAGCACCCAGAGGAAACCCATGCAGACACGGGGGAGGATGTGCAAACTCCACACAGACAGCCACCCAAGGCAGGAATTGAACCTGGGTCCCTAACACTGTGAGGCAGCAGTGCTAACCACTGAGCCACTGAGCCAGCAACAATTCTCTGCCACAGAAAGCAGTTGAGGTCAAAACATTGGATATTTTCCAACAGAAGTGAGGTACAGTTCTCAGGGCTAAAGGGAATGGGGTGTAGGGTAAGCAGGAAGAGGGAACTGAGTTGGATGATCAGCGATGATTATATTGAATGGTGGAGTAAGCTCGAAGGGCTGAATGGCCTCCTCCTGCTTCTATTTCCTCTGTCTCGATGTTTATTTGACCGTCAGGTCAAGTTGCGAAATTCTTCAAATCTACCGTATCAAAGATCTCTCAGAATTTTAAGGAATTCTATCAGATCATTCCGGAGCCCTTAGCATTGCAGCGAAAAGATTCCCAGCCTGATCAGGTCTTCCTGGACGGAACGTTTTGCTGTGGCTGTTGTAAATCTCTCGGCTCTGTCATGCCTGCATTGTTTCAGCGATACAGGCACTACAAGAGCCCGAGGAGTCATCCAGACAGAGTACGGCCAGGGCTTTGCACACATCCAGTGATGCTATCGAGGTGTTGCAAGTCAATACGGGTCTGAATCGAGTGAACAGGGAGATGGATTGCCAGTGGCAGAATTCCAAATACAGGGATTAAGAGGAGGATCAGGCCACTTGGCCCATCCAGTCCAATCCATCATTTAACAGGATCATGGTTAGTCTGAATGTGGCCTTGTCTCCAACCCCCCCCTTTGACCTTTCACCCCCTTCACTCAGCAAGAACCCATTGGCCCAACGCTGCTTTATTTAGGTGTGCTCTCTGGCACTGTCCCAGAATAGTCTCAGAATGAAGGGGAGTCAATGGACAACTGAGACAAGGAGGAATTTCTTCCCTCAGAGGGCTATGAGTCTTTTGAACTCCTTCCTCCAGGGAGCTGTGGTAACAGAGTCCTGGTGTGTATTTAAGGCTGAGAGAGATTCTTGATCAGTCGGGGAATCAAGGGTTACGGGGAAAGAGTTAGCACGGTGGCTCAGTGGTTAGCACTGCTGCCAGGGACCCGGGTTCGATTCCAGCCTCAGGCGACTGACTGTGTGGAGTTTGCACATTCTCCCCGTGTCTGCGTGGGTTTCCTCCGGGTGCTCCGGTTTCCTCCCACAGTCCAAAGATGTGCAGGTTATGGCGGATTGGTCATGCTAAATTGTCCCACAGTGCCCAGGGATGTGCAGGTTAGGGTGGATTGGCAATAGGAAATTACCCCATACTGTTCAGGAAAGTGGAGGTTAGGTGCATTAGTCAGGCATAAATGTAGAGTAATTGGGAATGGGTTTGGATGGGTTACTCTTCAGAGGGTCAGTGTGGACTTGTTGGGCCAAATGGCCTGTTTCCACACTGTAGGGATTCTATGATTTATGAAAATGGACATGAGGAATATCAGATCAGCCATGATCCTATTGAATGGTGGGGCAGGGTCAAGGGGCTGAATGGCCTAACCCTGTTCCTATTCACCTCTGCGTTGGCACCACACTGAGGCCAAACCAGCTCATGTCCCTCAGCTCGGGGAAGCTGTGCAATGTCCTGACTCTGCAATACTGTACGTCAATCGGGGTCTTGTTCATATCACAGTATGTTCCAGTAGAGTCCTACGGCACAGACACAGGCCCTTCAGCCCAAACCGGTCCACGCTGACCAACATGTCCGTCCACGCTAACCCCATTTCCCTGCAGTTGGCTCATATTCTTTCCTATCCATGCACAGTAGCCCCTCGACGTATGAACGACCCCGTTCACGAACAAATCAGTTTACGAACAGGATTGTACGTAAAATTTTGCTTCAACGTACGTACGAAATTCAAGGTACGAACAAAGGTACGAACACAAAAAGCCCGTGTGCGACCATGTGGTTTCGTTGTTCTGCTTTGCTACGCGCTTGTTGAACGCAAAAGCTCTCGGGCCCCATGTGATCTCATTCAGTTCGTCTTTGGCGCGTGTGCCGTGAACAGCCGTCCAAGCATTCTTACGCTATCCGAACAACGGGAAAAATTGATTCAGTTCGCGAACCGGGTCCTGGAACGTATTAAGTTCGTAAGTCGAGGTGCTATTGTATTTGTCGAAATGCCTTTTAAATGTTGTAATTGTACCAGCCTCCACCACTTCCTCTGGCAGCTCATTCCATACACGCACCACCCTCTGTGTGAAAAAGTTGCCCCTTAGGTCTCTTTTATATCTTTCCCCTCTCACCCTAAACCTATGCCCTCTAGTTCTGGACTCCCTGACCCCAGGGAAAAGACCGTGTCTATTTATCCTATCCATGTCCCTCATGATTTTGTAAACCTCTATAAGGTCACCCCTCAGCCTCCAACGCTCCAGGGAAAACAGCCCGACTGTATTCAAACTCTCCCTCTCGCTCAAACCCTCCAACCCCGGCAACATTCTCGTAAATCTTTTCTGAACCCTTTCAAGTTTCACAACATCTTTCCGATAGGAAGGAGACCAGAATTGCACGCAGTATTCCAACAGTGGCCTAACCAATGTCCTGTACAGCTGCAACATGACCTCCCAACTCCTGTACTCAATACTCTGACCTGATGGTTTTGCCAACATAGGACTGATCCTATTGCAAGAAACATTGAGATGTCATCACGGGTATAAAAGAAGGGGGCAGCTGGACAAAGACGCCAAGGCAAGCTGCCATTCGCCGGAGCTAACAGCCCTCAGCTCTGTCTCTCTCTCTCTCTCTCTCTCTCTCTCGAGAAAATAACCCACGACAATCACTTTAACATCAACAAGTATTTATCTAACTCTAACAGAGAACAAATTAACTAAGCTATCAACAAACCGAATAAATCCCTTCTAATGACCAACTAATCCCAAATGAAGCAAGATTCTAATGGTATGCTGTTCCAATAAACACAAGTCCCATTCGTATAACAAAAAATGTAGGATTTAGTCTCTCAAAATTACAATCGGGTTACACGTCTTCCGGAATGTTCTGTGCCTTTTTCCATCGAGTCTTCTGTCAGGAACACCTTTTTCCATCGTTGGAACCATTACTTTTTAGATGATGCTTTCTTTGAAACGTAGATGACGGTGAGAGTCAATCATTCTCTCTCTCTCTCTCTCTCTCTCGACATGTAACCCGATTGTAATTTTGAGAGACTAAATCCTACATTTTTTGTTATACGAATGGGACTTGTGTTTATTGGAACAGCATACCATTAGAATCTTGCTTCATTTGGGATTAGTTGGTCATTAGAAGGGATTTATTCGGTTTGTTGATAGCTTAGTTAATTTGTTCTCTGTTAGAGTTAGATAAATACTTGTTGATGTTAAAGTGAGTGTCGTGGGTTATTTTCTTTAACCAACAGAAGTTACTGAAAGGCAGGTCACACTGGTTTGTAGGGTAAGGTGCTCCTCTTTGGGTGTTTCGGTTTCAGTTCTCGGAGCGTGGCTCAACCTTTGCTTTATAGCAGATGCCCGGAAGGGAATGTGTCGGAGAACGCTTTTGGAAAAGAAAAAGCATTTTGCCTCAATCACAGCTAGTTGCAATAACCTTGAGGTGACCTTGTACAGGTATTGAATCAGGTTTCTGACAGCAACGTGAAGATCCGGGCAGATCCAGTCCAGTCTTGTCGCACCTCACACTGGAATTCACCTTGTTCTTGTTTATTCCTTTTCCTCTATCACTAATACTTATCTGATCAAAAATAATCTGCATTGCAATTCATGTGGAAATCAACCTGATATCAACATGAAAGTGGAAAATAAAATTCATGGCTCATACTCAATTCTAATCTGAAAGGACCTGCAATTTATCTCAAGACCATCAGCGAGAGTGACTCTCATGTCATTAAAGAGGTTGTCTCCCTGAATTGCTTACCAAAATATTGAGCTTTTAAATATTTTTAAATACCAAACCAGACAGTAGGCTGAGGTTGTAAATTCTGCGGCTGAGGAATCATGGAAATTTTAGGGGTGGCATGGTAGCTCAGTGGTCAGCACTGCTGCATCCCAGCGCCAGGGGCCTGGGTTCAATTCCAGCCTTGGGTGACTCCGTGTGGAGTTTACACATTCTCCCCGTGACTGCGTGGGTTTCCTCTGGGTGCTCCAGTTCCTTCCCACAGTCCAAACCTGTTTAGGTTAGGGTGGATTGGCCATGATAAGTTGCCCCATAGTGCCTAGGGATGTGCAGGTTAGGGTGGATTGGCCGTGCTAAATTGCCCCGTAGTGCCCAGGGATGTGCAGGTTAGGGTGGATTGGCCGTGCTAAATTGTCCCGTAGTGTCCAGGGATGTGCAGGTTAGGGTGGGATTGGCCGTGCTAAATTGTCCCATAGTATCCAGGGATGTGCAGGTTAGGGTGGATTGGCCATGATAATTGTCCCACAGTGCCCAGGGATGTGCAGGTTAGGGTGGATTGACCGTGCTAAATTGCCCCATAGTGTCCAGGGATGTGCAGGTTAGGGTGGATTGGCCATGCTAAATTGTCCCACAGTGCCCAGGGATGTGCAGGTTAGGGTGGATTGGCCGTGCTAAATTGCCCCGTAGTGTCCAGGGATGTGCAGGTTAGGGTGGATTGGCCGTGCTAAATTGCCCCATAGATGTATAGGTCGGTTAGTCAGGGGTAAGTGTAGATTAATAGGTTTGGGGAATGGGTCTGGATGAGTTACTCTTTGGAGGGCCGTTGTGGACTTGTTAGGCCGAAGAATATGTTTCCACACTGTAGGGATTCTATGTCACACCTGAGGGGTGTCAGAACTGATCTTCAACACTGACACTTGATTGAAGTTTTTAAAAACTGAGATGTGATCTCCTGTGGGTAGTGCCACTTTTAGAATATTGTGTTCAATTCTATTCTCCATGCAACAGGAAGGATGTTGTGATACTTGAAAGGGTTCAGAAAAGATTGACAAGGATGTTGCCAGGGTTGGAGGATTTGAGCTACAGAGAGAGGTTGAATAGGCTGGGGCTGTTTTCCCTGGAGCGTCGGAGGCTGAGGGGTGACCTTATAGAGGTTTACAAAATTAGGGGCATGGATAGGATAAATAGACAAAGTCTTTTCCCTGGGGTGGGGGAGTCCAGAACTAGAGGGCATAGGTTTAGGGTGAGAGGGGAACGATATAAAAGAGACCTAAGGGGCAACTTTTTCACACAGAGGGTGGTGCGTGTATGGAATGAGCTGCCAGAGGATGTGGTGGAGGCTGGTACAATTACAATATTTAAAAGGCATTTGGATGGGTATATGAATAGGAAGGATTAGAGGGACATGGGCCGGGTGCTGGCAGGTGGGACTAGATTGGGTTGAGATATCTGGTCGGCATGGACGGGATGGATCGAAGGGTCTGTTTCTGTGCTGGACATCTCTATGACTCTATGTCTCATGTTACAGGCAGTTGAACAGAGACACTTCTGTGCAAAAAAAAACCATGTTTGTGTACTTCTTTTCCTGGAAAGGATCTTAAAACAAAACCTGAAATCCCTGGTTTCCATGTTCTTGACGGAGCAGCACAGTGAAGGCCAGAGAGCTAAGAACTTCCACTGGACACCCACTGTGTGCACTAAATTAAAAACAAATCTCTCTAATACTAAATATTAGCTTACAGGCTGTTGCCCGGGGTGCAGCTACTTAGATAGAAAACAGAGTAGAGTGTCTGGGGTTGAGAGCAGGGGAGGCTGGAGCGGGTGTGGGTGGGATCTGACTGAGGTGTATAAAGTTTTGAGGAGCATAGACAGAGAGAAACGTTCCCTCCTTTAGTTAGAGCAGTCAACTACCCAGGGAGCACAGTCTCCAGCCAGAGTGTTTCTGGAACTCACTGCCTGAAATGGTTAGAGGGAGGAACCCTCAAGACATTGAAGAGATTATTTGGGTGAGCACTGGAAATAGTTTACAGAAGAATCCCTACAGTGTGGAAGCAGGTCATTCGGCCCATTGACTCCACGCTGACCCTCCAAACAGCATCCCACCCATCCCCATAACACAGCATTTCCCATGGCCAATCTACACCGTTGGACTATGGGAGGAAACTGGAGCAAACCCACACAGACACGGGGAGAATGTGCAAACTCTACACAGGCAGGTGCCCGAGGGTGGAATCGAACCTGGCGTTGAGAGGCAGCAGTACCAACCAAATGCCACAGCATACAAAGGCTCCGAGTCCAGTGCTGGAAAAGGGGGTGAGAACAGATGGATGTTTGGTAACTGGTGAGGATTTGATGGGCCAAACGGCCTCGTTCCGTGCCGTATAAAAAACGTTATGAAAATATGTCATCAGCAAAGCCACTGTCGAGGGAAACTGAACACGTCTTTCAGCTAACGACAGAAACCAACAATCACCAAACATCAAAGGTAACATGACCAGAATCACTCCCCTTAATGACCAGAATGTTCCATGATCTCTACGGCCCAGATAAGCCAGAGTGGGATATGGGCCAGGTGCTGGCAGGTGGGACGAGATTGGGTTGGGATATCTGGTCGGCATGGAGGGGTTGGACCGAAGGGTCTGTTTCCGTGCTGTACATCTCTATGACTGATTAGTACATTGTATCTTACTTTTCAAACGTTCCTCTCATTCCTGATCTCTGTGTTAGCACCTTTCCTCACGCTCATAAGCTCGCTCGATCGTTATTGTAAATTATTAAATTTAAAGCAGAAAACCTTTTAAGCTGCACAGACACAGCAACATAAGGGAAAAGCTCCTTTTGAAATTAATTCTAATGTGACCAAATGGGGGAAGAGTTGAGTAAAGAAGGGGAGACTTCTGGGACCATAAATATTCAGAATTGGTGACCCTCACCGGTTATCAGAGGATGGAATGCCCTGAAGAGAGTCGGTATGGAAATGATGGGCCAAATGGCCTCCTGCTGTACCTCTCTGATCTCGGGATGGGTTCGTTCCCCCCCCCCCCTCTGCCTCCCCCCCTTGCTGTGACTCCGAAATCAATAACGTTTTATTTTCTACTTCAAATCCTTGCACGGAAATATTTTTTTGGGTGTCGCTTATCTCCCCTCCACTCTCTGCCCCCTCCTCCCACACACACCCCACTCTCTGCCCCCTCCTCCTACACACCCCCACTCTCTGACCCCTCTTAACCCACCCCCCCACTCTCTGTCCCCTCCTCCCCCACACCCCCACTCTCTGCCCCCTACACCCACCCCCCGACTTTCTGCCCCCCTCTCCCCCAACCCCCCACTCTCTGCCCCCTTCTCCCCCACCGCCCCACTCTCTGCCCCCTCCATCCCCACACCCCCACTCTCTGCCCTCTACACCCCACCTCCCCACTCTCTGCCCCCCTCTCCCCCACCCCCCCACTCTCTGCCCCCTCCTCCCCCACATCCCCACTCTCTGCACCCTCCTCCCCCACACCCCCTCTCTGCCCCCTCCTCCCCCACACCCACTCTCTGCCCCCCTCTTCCCCACCGCCCCACTCTCTGCCCCCTCCATCCCCACACCCCCACTCTCTGCCCTCTACACCCCACCTCCCCACTCTCTGCAGCCTCCTCCCCCACCCCCCCACTCACTGCCCCCTCCTCCTACACCCAACCCCCCCTACTCTCTGCACTCTCTCCAACCTACAACACTCCCTTCCCTGCCGCGTAGGTGCTACATAAATGCACAGTGTTGTTGCATACCCTTCGACGTTTCAAATCCTGCCTGGCCCCTGTGTTTCCCGAATGAACGTCTCTTCAGTAGCTTTCCTGCCTGTAACGTCAGTCCAGTGTTAGCCCTGACTAACAAAAGCTTTACTTAAAGTCCCCGTGCCCCACGTGATTTCTCAGTGTTGTATCTCGGCCTGATCTCTGATCGCTGATGTGTTCACATTGCTTTTAGTCGTTGGCTGCCAAGTCTCACAACCCAGTGCCAACCAGTTAACGTGACACCATCTTATTTCAAGGTGAACTGTCTTATTAAATATTCGATGGGGCACAGACGTGAATTGTCACACTGAAGGGGTATTGACTTCTTAAAGGGACACTGTGCCCATGGCTTCAGCTATCATCGATCTTTCCTCTGTCGCCCCTCGCAGTCACAGAATCGGGCTCGGCACAGCAGGAGGCCCTTCGGCCCATCATGGCCATGCTAGTCATCAAGCTTCACTCTATTCTAACCCTATTATTGAGCCGGAGTCCTGTGTGCCCTGGTCTTTTGAGTGCTCATCTCAATGCGCCTCAAATGTCTTGAGGGTTCGTGCCTCTTTCCCGCTCTTTCAGGGATATCCCCACCACCTTTTGGCCACCAATCCAATCCACTCCAACCCTCCCCAGTTGGCAAGGTCTCTCTGAATCCCATGAGATCTAACTTTACTAATCAGTCTACCGTGTTAAACCTGGTCAAAGGCTTTACTAAAGTCCACTCTGCCCTCACCTAACGTCGACCGCTCTGCCCTCACCTACCTCATCTACTTCCAACCTCAAAAAACTCAATCAAGTTCGTGAGACACCACGCACAAAGCCACGCTGAATCAGTCCTTGCCTCTCCAAATGCATATAAATCCTGTCCCACAGAATCCCCTCCAACACTGATCACCACTGACTTAAACTCACAGGTCTATCGTTCCCAGGTTTCCCCTGACAGCCTTTCTTCAATAAAGACACCACATTAGCTCCCCCCAGTCCTCTGGTACTTCACTCATGGCTGTAGATGATACACATATCTCCGCACCTTCCAAAAACATCCTGGGATACAGTTGATTGGTTCCCAGAAATTTATCCACCTTTATGTTTTTTTTTAAGACCTCCAGCACTTCCTCTTCTGTAATGTGAACTATTTTCAAAACATCAATATTTATTCCCCCAAGTTCCCTAGCCTCTACTTCTTTCCCTACAGTAAAAACTGACAAAACTATATGTTTAGTATCTCTCCCATCTCCTGTGGTTCCACTCATAGGTGACCTTGTTGATCTCTAAGGGGCTGTATTTCCTCCTGAGTTACTGTTTTGTTCTTAATGTAGAATCTATTTTGGATTATCCTTCATCTTACCTGCCAAGGCTATCTCCTATCCCCTTTTTGCCCACCTGGTTTCCCTCATCAGAATGCCTCTACACCCCGTAAATTCTTCAAGAGATTCACTGATAGCTTAAACAAAGTCTTTTCCCTGGGGTGGGGGAATCCAAAACTAGAGGGCATAGGTTTAGGGTGAGGGGCGGGGGGGAAGATTTAAAAGAGACCTAAGGGGCAACTTTTTCACACAGAGGGTGGTACGTGTATGGAATGAGCTGCCAGAGGAAGTGGTGGAGGCTGGTACAATTATAGCATTTAAAAGGCATCTGGATGGGTATATGAATAGGAAGGGTTTGGAGGGATATGGGCCGGGTGCTGGCAGGTGGGACTAGATTGGGTTGGGATATCTGGTCGGCATGGACGGGTTGGACCAAAGGGAGTGTTTCTGTGCTGTACATCTTTCTGACTCTATGAACTGATCTCAGTCATCTGTGTCTAACATATACCTCCTTCTTATTCTTGACCAGAGTTTCAATATCTACATTCATCCATTACTCCCCACCCCCCCTTACCAGGCCTACCCTTCACTCTGACAGAAACATATTGTCTCTGAATTGTTGTTAAGTCACATTTTGAAAGCCTCTCACTTGTCAGTTACCCCATCACCCCGTGAACAGTCTACTCCAACCAGCTCTTAAAAGTTCCTGTCTTACACTGCCAAAATTGGCTTTACTCCAATTAATTTATACACAGCCTATCTGTTTCTATGGCTACTAGGGAAGGTGATAGGCTAGTGATACTATCTATGTACTGTTAATCCAGTGACCCAGATAATGCTCTGGGGACTCCAGGTCCAAATCCTGCCACTGCAGATGGTGGGATTCAAGTTTAATATAAACCTGGAATTAATAATGACGAATCCATTGTTGGGAAAAACCCATCCGATTCACTAACATCCTTCAGAGAAGGAATCTGCCCTTACCTGGTCTGGGCCTATACGTGACTCCAGACCCACAGCACTGGGGCTGACTCTTAACTGCCCTCAGCATTAAATGCTAATCTAGTTAGCAATGTAGGCAAAAGTGAGGACTGCAGATGCTGGAGATCAGGATCTAGATTAGAGCGGTGCTGGAAAAGCACAGCAGGTCAGGCAGCATCCGAGGAGCAGGAGAATCAGGAGCCCTTCCTGATGGAAATGTCGATTCTCCTGCTCCTCGGATGCTGCCTGACCTGCTGTGCTTTTCCAGCACCACACTAATCTTGACTCTAGTTAGCAGTGTCCATGTCTACGTGAATGCATTTAAAACTATGACCACTGGTCCCAAAGTGCTCCCCCACTAACACTTCAGTCACCTGCCCTGCCTTATTTCCCAAGAGGAGGAGAAAGGATCATCGTGATTTTCCTTACCTACATCCCTCTTAATTTGGTGAAACTCTTTATCAGTTTCCCTTCTCAACCTTGCCTGCTCTCCAGAAAACACGCTTCATCATGACTCAAATCATCAGACAAACGGTCAGTGTTCCAAATCAATACAAACCCACTCCCCTCTCAATCCCTTACAGGACACTTTTAATCATTAAGCACCGTGCTACAGATCTGGGTTTACTCAGCTCTTGGATCCAGACTTTGACCCCCTTCCCGCTCCACAGCTCCCACTGTGGGAAGTGGCTGTGTTTAAAGGGACTGTGCACTCCTGTCAGAATGAAACAAGGGGGTGGGGAGTGGGGGAGAGAGTCAGACGGCAAGAAAGAAATAGATTGACAACGAGAGAATACAGGGTCAAGCAACGGGAAAGAGAGAGAGAGTGAGAGAAAGAGGCACAACAGGAAAGAGAGAGATTGAGTGAGTGAGAGAATGAGAAAGAGTGTGAGTGAGTGAGTGTGAGGCTGAACAAGAAAGAGAGAGTGCGAGTGAGTGAGTGAGAGGCAAAACGAGAAACAGAGAGTGTGAGAGAGAGAGAGAGGCTGAACAAGAAAGAGAGAGTGCGAGTGAGTGAGCGAATGAGAAGGAGCGAGTGAGAGAGAGGCAAAACGAGAAAGAGAAAGAGTGAATGAGAGAGGGAGGAAGAAAGGGAAACAACGAGAATTGGAAAGATACAGAGGGTAGAGTCAGAGAGACTGGAAGTTAGATCGACAAGAGTGTGGCAGAGAGAGGTAGAAAGAGAGGTGTAACGTGGAAGAGGAATAAGATTTTGATGGCTAACTCCGTCAGTGTCCCTGGGCTCAGTATAAACCCAGCCCATGGGGATGATATTTACTGAGAGAATTATATTTAGATATTGCTGATATCTTACAGAAAGTAGACTCCACAGACCTACCTGGCAGAGAAGCAGGAAGTAACTGGTAAAAGCTAGTGTCATCTGTAGTTTTAATCTCAGAGATACTTTCACTTTCATTCAGCTGACGGTAGCATCCCGTGTTTTGGCTGAATGGGAAATCAGGATTCAGACCTGTTTGTTTGAACGTTTTCTCAGCTTCTCTCAATCCCTCCCTCTCCCTCCCCACAATCTCCTTGAACTGCTTCACTCTGACTGGGTCCACAGCACTGACATTGGTGACCCTCACAGGAACACAACCCAGGCACATTCACACTGGGACTGAGCTAGTGTGCACACAGTCACACTCACACACTCTCACATACTCTCATAACTCACACTCACACACCCACACATTCTCACACCCACATACTCTTACACTCACCCACTCTCACACTCACACCCACGCACTTTCATACTCACACACCCACATTCATATCCCCACACTCTCACACTCGCACACCCACCAACTCTCACACCCACACACTCTCACACTCACACCCACACTCTCTCATACTCACACACCCACACTGTCTCACACTCACACACCCACATTCATATCCCCACACTCACACTCGCACACCCACACACTCTCACACTCACACTTGAAAACTCTCACACTCACACCCACAAACTCTCACACTCACACTCACCCACTCTCACACTCAAACCCACACACTCTCATGGTCACACTCACACACCTACACTCTCTCACACTCACACTCCCACATTCACATCCTTACACTCTCACACTCACATACTCACCCTCTCTCACACTCGCGCACTCACACACTCTCACACTCACATACTCACCCTCTCTCACACTCGCGCACTCACACACTCTCACACTCACATACTCACCCTCTCTCACACTCGCGCACTCACACACTCTCACACTCACATACTCACCCTCTCTCACACTCATACCCACACACTCTCACACTCACATACTCACCCTCTCTCACACTCACACCCACACACTCTCACACACTCACACTCACCGACTCTCACACTCACACCCACCCACTCTCATACTCACACTCACACTCTCTCATAAACTCTCCTACCTTCACATCACCATGTAAAAATGATGCACTGAGAACAACCTAGCTCTCATTGCTGGCAAAGCCAAGGAATTCATTATTAACTTTCGGCGCGATGTTACTCATGTCCCCCCTACACATTAACAGCACAGAGGTGGAACGAGTGGAGAGTGTCAAGCTCCTGGGAGTGGTCATCAACAACAAGCTTTCTTGGACTTTTCATGTGGACGCACTGGTTACAAAGGCCCAACAATATCTCTTTTTCCTCAGGCAGCTGAAGAAATTTGGCATGATGGCGAATACCCTTACCAACTTTTATAGGTGCGCCATCGAGAGCATTCTGTCTGGATGTATCACTACCTGTATGGCAACGGAACCATTCAAGATCGGAGACGGTTACAGAGAGTGGTGAGTTCAGCCCGGACACTGTGCTGGATATCTCTAACTTTCTAGTCTCTAGTCTCTTATTCTGGCACCAGATATTGTGTATAAGTGAGATTGACAGGACCATACCACAGTGCAGGGCTAATCTCACACAGAGAGCAGTGCATTCCCACACTGAGATCCTGCTCCAGCTGGGGAGAGCTGTGCAGACTGTGACAGGCTCTGACCACTGAGTGACCGCGGGAAGCGAAAACAGGCTGTTCCTGACGGATAGGAAAACTCAATGCTTTAAATTGAAATGCAGAGGAGGAAAGCAGGGATCATCAAGCAAGTATATCACCTCACGCAGAAAGGGGGCTTAATACATTCAGAAAGTGCTTATAGCCGAAATAAAACTATAATCATATCAGTGACATGTAAAGCCATAGAGATGCACAACACGGAAATACATCTTTCAGTCCAACTCGTCCAAGCCAACCAGATATCCTAATCTAATCCAGCACCCGGCCCATATCCCTCCAAACCCTTCCTACTCATATACCCATCCAGATGCCTTTTAAATGCTGTAATTGTACCAGCGTCCACCACTTCCTCTGGCAGCTCATTCCACACACGCACCACCCTCTGTGTGAAAAAGTTGCCCCTTAGGTCCCTTTTAAATCTCTCCCCTCTCACCCTAACCTACGCCCTCTAGTCCTGGACTCTCCCCACCCCAGGGAAAAGACCTTGTCTGTTTATCCTATTGAAGCCCCTCATGGTTTTATAAATCTCGATAAGGTCACCCCTCAGCCTCCAGTACTCCAGGGGAAATAGCCCCAGCCTACTCAGCCTCTCGGTGTAACCCAAACCCTCCAACCCCAGCAAAAACCTTGTAAATCCTTTCTGAAACCTTTCAAGTTTCACAACATCTCTCCTACAGTAGCAAGAGCAGAATTGAACGCAATATTCCAACAAGTGGTTTTTATTGCTGCATTGTGTTTTTACACATCGCAATGAACTTTCCCAAATCTAATTATCTAATAATCAAAAGAAAATACTTTGTAATTCTGTTCACGAGCTGAACACCAGGAAAACGGACTCAATACGAGTTAATCCAGCAAACTCTATACAGCTTAGCTAAGTACAGAGGATTGCGCCATCTGTTTAAACTACAGGACACTATCCCAAGAGAGAGTGAAAGGTTCACTGAGAATCACTTTACCTGGTTTGGAGGCTGCAGAGAGAGAGACAGACAGAAACTCTCGGTGTGAGTTTGAGGCAGCCGGTAATCTCTGGTGTGACAGGAATACAGCTACAGAGAAACTGCTGGAGTTTCCCACATGTGCATCCTCCCTCAATAATAAGGCAGTTTGTATATGCTGGGTGTGATCCAAATGCTTAAATAAACACCATGATTACATTTATGACTCTTTCAAGCCCAGCTTAAATTGTGACACTGGATGTTGAAGGGGACACTGAATTATCTCACTGTTGTCCATGCAATGTCATCTCTGAATCCCCCTGTGTTTTTCACTTCATTTCTTCCATTTCCACATCTTTTTAAATCTCTCTTCCAACCCAGTACTCTCCTTCTCTCTTAAATCTATCTGATTTCATTCCTTTCTTTCTCCCGTTTCTAACCACTATGATCTTTTTTTTGCAAAAATTCTTTCATCGGATGAACTGCTGTTGGCTGGGCTAATAGACAGTATCCATCCTTGACTTACTCACCCACTATAGAGGGCATTTATGTCGAAACAGGGGCCTGGAGTCACATCTAGGCCAGACTGGCTCAGAATGGTAGATTTCAAAAAGATTTTAATGAACCAAATGGTTTTTATTTCAGTCAACTAGATAAATGTGAGGTGCTGCATTTTGGAAGGGCAAATCAGGGCAGGACTTATACACTGAATGGTAAGGTCCTGGGGAGTGTTGCTGAACAAAGAGACCTTGGAGTGCAGGTTCATAGCTCCTTGAAATTGGAGTCTCTGGGATGATTTGGAGATGCCGGTGTTGGACTGAGCTGTACAAAGTTAAAAATCACACAACACCAGGTTAGAGTCCAACAGGTTTAATTGGAAACACACTAGCTTTAGATAAAATAGTGAAGGCGGCGTTTGGTATGTTTTCCTTTCTTGGTCAGAGTATTGAGTACAGGAGTTGGGAGGTCACTCTGCGGCTGTACAGGACATTGGTCAGGCCCACTGTTGGAATACTGCATGCAATTCTGGTCTCCTTCCTATCGGAAAGATGTTGCGAAATTTGAAAGGGTTCAGAAAAGATTTACAAGGATGTTGCCAGGGTTGGAGGGTTTGAGCTACAGGGAGAGGCTGAATAGGCTGGGGCTGTTTTCCCTGGAGCGTCGGAGGCTGAGGGGTGATCTTACAAAGGTTTACAAAATCATGAGGGGCATGGATAGGGTAAATAGACAAAGTCTTTTCCCTGGGGTGTGGGAGTCCAGAACTAGAGGGGCATAGGTTTAGGGTGAGAGGGGAACGATATAAAAGAGAGCTAAGGGGTAACTTTTTCACACAGAGGGTGGTACGTGTATGGAATGAGCTGCCAGAGGATGTGGTGGAGGCTGGTACAATTGCAACATTTAATAGGCATTTGGATGGGTATATGAATAGGAAGGGTTTGGGGGGGATATGGGTCGGGTGCTGGTAGGTGGGACTAGATTGGGTTGGGATATCTGGTCGGCATGGACAGGATGGACCGAAGGGTCTGTTTCTGTGCTGGATGACTCTGTGACTGTCTGACTGTAGTTGTCACGAGGGGCATGGTCACCATTAGCTATCTATTTCCTTTCAGATTGTTGAATTCAAATTTCACTGTCAGCAACAGGCCTTAGATCATTAGCCGGACCTTCTGGACTACCACCGAGTGACATTATCACTGAGTCAAATGTATCACGAACACCACATCGTCATCTTTATCTCACCCTTAATTATCCTGCCCATCACTTCAAAAAAATCTTCATTTATCCTTAACTTTCTCTTAATTTTCTTTATTTAAAAAGAAAACTCCTTCTCAGGATGGGACACTTGCTCCCATTTGTTGTCTGTAAAGCCAGAGGGGATAGGATCAGATTAAGGCCATTCAGCCCATCAAGTGTGCTCCATGGGATTATGGCTGATCTGAGAACCTTCAATGCCATCTTCCTGCCTTTTCCCTTGATTCCTCTTCCTGATTAAAAATCTCTCTCTCTCTCATTTATAGATTCCCTACAGTGTGGAAACAGGCCCTTCGGCCTAACTAGTCCACACCAACCCTCCGAAGAGAATCATTCCCCTATTACTCTACATTAACCCCTGACTAATGCACCTAACCTACACATCCCTGGATACTATTGGCAATTTAGCATGAGTCGAGAGTGTGGTGCTGGAAAAGCACAGCAGGTCAGGCAGCATCTGAGAAGCAGAAGAATCGACATTTCAGACAAAAGCCCTTCAATCCACACACACCTACACACCCCTGAACACTGTGGTCAATTTCCCATGGTGAATCCACCCTGACCTGCACACTATGGGACACTTTAACACAGCCAATCCACCCTAACCTACAGTGTGGAAACAGGCCCTTTGGCCCACTTGGACATGAGGAGAATGTACAAACTCCACACAGACAGTCGCCCGAGACTGGAATCAAACCTGGAACCCTGCCGCTGTGAGGCAGCAGTGCTAACCACTGAGCCACTGTGCCACCATTCTGAACAGAAAAAGAAAAGTTCTCTCTCAGCCTTGAATATCCTGATGCCCCAGCCTCGACAGAACTCCACAGATTCCCTCCCCTCAGAGAGAAGGTATTCCTCCCCATCTCTGTCTTCAATGGATGACCCCTTACTCTGAGATGGTGCCTCTCTGGGCCTAGAGTCTCCCACACGAGGGGAAACACCCTCTCCACATCTCCCCGTCTCAAACCCCCTCAGAATCTTGTGCACCTCAATAAGGTCACCTCTCATTCTCCTAAACCCCAATCAGGACAGGCCTGATGTAGCCATCCTCTCACCATTGGACGGTCCCTCTGTGTCCAGGATTAGAGAGACCCAGCGGTCGACTCCTTTTGCTGTATCTGTGGAGGGTTGAGGTGGAACCACAGTGAGGGGGAAGGGGCATACACCTTCTAGTCAGGTCATCCTGTGTGAATGTCTTCAATCTCACTGAAAGAGAGAGGCCGGTTGCTGATCACCTTGGCGTTCCTCTGATCAGGACGGGTACAAGAGTACCAAATTTCACACAATCACAACGGTTTATAGCAGCCACCATGTGGAGGTGCTGGTGTTGGACTGGGTTGGGGACAAAGTCAGAAGTCACATGACACCAGGTTATAGTCCAACAGGTTAATTTCAAATCACAAGCTTTCAGAGCGCTGCCCCTTCATCAGGTTCACCTAGCAGACTATAACCTGGTGTCATGTGACTTAGAGTTATAGAGTCATAGAGATGTACAGCACGGACACAGACCCTTCGGTCCAACCCGTCCATGCCAACCAGATATCCCAACCCAATCTAGTCCCACCTGCCAGCACCCGGCCCATATCCCCCCAAACCCTTCCTATTCATATCCCCATCCAGATTCCTTTTAAATGTTGTAATTGTACCAGCCTCCACCACTTCCTCTGGCAGCTCATTCCACACACGTACCACCCTCTGTGTGAAAAAGTTGCCCCTTAGGTCCCTTTTATATGTTTCCCCTCTCACCCTAAACCTATTCCCTCTAGTTCAGGACTCCCCCACCCCAGGGAAAATACTTTGTCTATTTATCCTATCCATGCCCCTCATGATATTATAAACCTCTATAAGGTCACCCCTCAGCCTCCGACACTCCAGGGAAAACAGCCCTGGCGTATTCAAACTCTCCCAATAGCCCAAATCCTCCAACTCTGGTTAGCACTGCTGCCTCACAGCACCATGGACCCCAGATTGATTCCAGCCTCGGGCGACTGACTGTGTGGAGTTTGCACATTCTCCCCGTGTCTGCGTGGGTTTCCTCCGGGTGCTCCGGTTTCCTCCCACACTCCAAAGATGTGCAGGTCAGGTGGACTGGCCATGCTAAATTGTCCACAGTGTTAGGTATTAGTCAGAGGGGGTTGGGTTACTCTTTGAAGGGTCAGTGTGGACTTGTTGGGCCGAAGGGCCTGTTTCCACACTGTAGGGAATCTAATCTAAAAAAGATCTTTGCAAATCTTTTCTGAACCCTTTAGACAAGGTTCCCCATGGGAGACTAGTTAGCAAGGTTAGAGCTCATGACACACAGGGAGAACTAGCCATTTGGATACAGAACTGGCTCAAAGGTAGAGGACAGAGGGTGGTGGTGGAGGGTTGTTTTTCAGACTGGAGGCCTGTGACCAGTGGAGTGCCACAAGGATCGGTGCTGGGTCCTCTACTTTTCGTCATTTATATAAATGCTTTGGATGTGAGCATAAGAGGTGCAGTTAGTAAGTTTGCAGATAACATCTAACACTTTATAGTGCAGGGAGAAAATGTTAGTGAGTTTTGAGAAGACTTGTAGCTCAGGTTGAGGTTCTGGATGTAGGCTTGCTCGCTGAGCTGGAAGGTTTGTTTTCAGACATTTCGTCACCATACTAGAGTGGTTAGCCAATCCGCCCAATCAAGCAATCCAGCAATCTTCAGTGAGCCTCCAGATGAAGCACTGGTGGTGTAGCCCACTTTCTACTTATGTGTCTGGGTTTACTTGGGTGGGAGAGAACCATATCAGAGACCTATCAGCAGCCTTTTTCCCTTCCCCTCCTGCTTTCTGCAGACAAAAAGTATATATCCAGGCCCACTTGGAGATTTCCCTGGGAGTCTGCAGAGCCTAAGGTTCCCTGTCGTTAACTCCATGGCAATGTCTCAGCCAATCAGAGCCCACTCGTCGGCCTGTCAGCATCCTTTCCTCCTGTATTGTGGCTGTCTGAAATTTGGCATTCTTGCACATGTCCAGATGAATCTGGAGAAGAGTTTCTTTTCAGAAGCAGGGCTCTCTTTTCGACAATATCCGAAATGCGTTTGTCACGCAAAGTGAGGATTGGGCACCTCTCTCCCCACCCCACCCAACCCCTCCAATCAAATATTTTTTGGCTAGAGTGGAAGGTTTTGGATTTGAATATATTGTTTTGTCTTCCCTTCTGGTTAAGGGCATTCAGAGAGCCCTTACGTTGGCCTTCATTGCGAGGGGTTCCGAGTACAGGAGCAGCGGTGAGTTGCTGCAGTTATGCAGGGTCTTAGTGAGGCCACCCCTGGAATATTGTGTGCACGCTTGGTCCCCTTTTTCCGAGGAAAGCCCACTCTCGCTCTCGAGGGAGTGCAGTGAAGGTTTCCCAGGCTGATCCCTGGGATGGGGGGACTGATGTATGAGCAGAGGTTGACTCGGTTAAGAATGTTTTCACTGGAGTTCAGGTGAATGAGGGGGACACCTCATAGAGACTTAAAGACTAGCCAGGGTTGATGCAGGGAGGACGGTCCCGATGGTGGGTATGTCCAGGACCAGGAGGTCACTGTCCGAGGATTTGGGGGTGGACCATTTAAGAAGGAGATGAGGAGACATTTCTTCACCCAGAGAGCAGTGAGCCTGTGGGATTCAGTACCACAGGAAGTAGACACAACATTAGATCAGATTAGATTCCCTACAGTGTGGAAACAGGCCCTTCGGCCCAACAAGTCCACACCGACCCTCCGAAGAGTAACCCACCCAGACCCATTTCCCTCTGACTAATGCATCTAACACTATGGGCAATTTAGCACGGTCAATCCACCCTAACCTGCACATCTTTGGACTGTGGGAGGAAACCGGAGTACCCGGAAGAAACCCACACAGACACGGGGAGAATGTGCGAACTCCACACAGTCAGTCGCCTGAGGCTGGAATCGAATCCAGGTTAGCACTTGAGGCGAATGAGGTCAAAGGCTGGGGGGAGAAAGCCGGGTTAGCTTATTGATGATGGTGACGGATGGTGGAGGAGACTCGAAGGGCCGAATGGCCTCCGGTGTCTGGAATTGAAGCACAGATCAGCTACGTTCAGTCTCAATTGGCAGAGCTAGTTCAAGGGGCTGTAAGTTCATAAGAAACAGGAATAGGAGGAGGCCATTCTGCCCCTTGAGCCTGCCCCGCCATTCAGTAGGATCGCAGCTGACCCGACAGCCCTCGTGTCCACTTTTCTGGCTCTTTCCCATGATTCCCTGACTGATCAAGAATCTCTCTCAAATGGGCAGCATGGTGGCTCAGTGGTTAGCACCGCTGCCTCCCAGGGACCCTGGTTCAATTCCCGCCTCAGGCAACTGTCTGTTTGGAGTTTGCACATTCTCCCTGTGTCTGTGTGGGTTTCCTCCCACAGTCCAAAGATGTGCAGGTTAGGGTGGATTGGCCAGGCTAAATTAACCGTAGTGTTAGGTGAAGGGGTAAATGTCGGGGAATGAGTCTGGGTGGGTTGCTCTTCAGAGGGTCGGTGTGGACTTGTTGGGCCGAAGGGCCTGTTTCCACACTGTAAGTAATCTAATCTAAATACTGTATATACAAGGACTCTGCCTCCTGGTGGACTGTAGCTGTAATTGCTGGCTCTGATTCTCGGAGGCCACTCCACCCCTCCGTTGTTCAACAATGGCCTCTCTGACCTCTCCACCTTCCTTCCTACCTCCCGATAACCTTTCGCCTCCCCCCCTCACTCAGCACATCTACCTTCAAAATATTCCGAGACATTGCTTCCTTTTGAGGAAACCAATTTCCAAACACTCCACCGACAGAGTAAGTTGTTTCCCCATCCCCATTTTAAATGGGCGCCCCCTTATTCTTAGAGGGTGACCCCCCCGTTCTAGATTGTTCCACAAGACAAACCGTCCTTTCCACGTCCACCCGGTCAGGTCCCCCTCAGGGTCTGAGGTGTTTCAGCCATTCTCTCCTGCCACACTCTGACCCAATACCCTCGGCTCCCTGAGGCATGGAGTTCCGAAGCCTCAGAGAGAAGGGACTCTTCCTTATCCCAGCGTTAAGTGGGTGGCCCTTTATTCGGAGGCTGTGCCCTCTGGTCTACACTCTCCCGTGAGGGGGAGCGTTCTCTCAGCATTGACCCCGTCGAGCCCCGACTTGGTTCAATGAGTTCACTCCTTATTCTTCTAAAGACCAGGGGGTAGAGTCGCAATCGCCTTAAGGTTTGCTCATAAGACGATCCCTCCAAACCAGAAGAGAGGTTGAGTGGGTTAGGTTTGTTTTCATTAGAAAAAAGGAGATTGAGGGGGGACCTGATTGAGGTTTACAAAATCATGAAGGGTATGGACAGGGTGGAGAGAGATAAGCTTTTTCCCAGGGTGAAGGATTCAATAACTTTCGAGGTGAGAGGTGGAAAGTTTAAGGGGGTTACACGCGGCAAGTACTTCACACAGAGGGTGGTAGGTGCCTGGAACGCGTTGCTAGCAGAGGCAGACACGGTAGATTCATTGAAGATGTGTCTGGACAAATATATGAGTAGGTGGGGAGCAGAGGGATACAGATGCTTAGGAATTCACCGACAGGTTTAGACAGTGGGTTTGGATAGGTCAGGCTCGGAGGGCTGAAGGGCCTGTTCCCGGCCTGTAAATTTTCTTTGTTCTTTGTTCAGGAGGTGGGGTCATCCCAGTGATTCTGGGACTGAATGGCCTCCTCATTGACCTTCGACCTCAAGGAGAGAGCGAGGACTGCCTTCCGATGTTGGACAGTAATGTCCAGGAGGAATATTCACTCGGCAGGCGGAGTGCGGATGGTTTTTCTGGTCCCTCTCTCAGTTCAAAGCCATGATTTGGACACACTGGTGTTGGACTGGGGTGGATAAAGTTAAAAATCACACGACACCAGGTTATTGTCCAACAGGTTTATTTGGAAGCACTAGCTTTCGGAGCATCGCTCCTTCATCGGGTAGCTACCCAACAGAGGAGCAGCGCTCTGAAAGCTAAACCTGTTGGACTATAACCTGGTGTTGTGTGATTTTTAACACCGTAAAGATAGACTATTTTCCTCCTTCCCCTGAGGAATGCAGGAAGTCTTTAAACTCCTCTAAGGAGGCAACACAAACCTACCACTTTGTAAGAAGTTTATCTTTATTCATTCACAGGTTGAGGGGGGTGCCTTTCAGACTAGGGTTTATTCCTGACGAAGGGATTTTGCCCAAAACGTCGATTCGCCTGCTCCTCGGATGTTGCCTGACCTGCTGCGCTTTTCTAGCACCACACCCTTGACTCTGATCTCCAGCCCTCACTTTTGCCCAGCGTTTCTTGCCCTCCCTAATTGCCCAGAGGTCAGTGCAGAGTCAGCCCCGTTGCTGTGGGTCTGGAGTCACATGTAGGCCCAGACCAGGTCAGGATGGCAGACTCCTTCCCTAAAGGACATTAGTGACAATTGATTCCTGGTCAACATTAGATCCTTAACTCCACACATTTTATTAAATTCAGATTTCACCATCTGCCGTGGTGGGATTTGAGCTCGGGTTCCCTGGATTAATGGTACAGCGATAATACCTCTAGACCATCCCCTCCCCAATATACAGGTGCTGTTTGACCCTACGATGCTAAATGAGTTTACAAATCAGTTAAAAAAAGTCATTGTGGAGGAGGCACTCCTCCTGGTGGACTGTAGCTGTAATTGCTGGCTCTGATTCTCAGAGGCCACTCTACCCCTCTGTCATTCAATAATAGCCCCTTTCACCTCTCCAACCTCCCTGCTTACGTCCCAATAACCTTTCCCCCCACTCCACAATGACTCAACACCAATCTGTCCACTGCTACCTACCTTCAAAGACTTTGCTTCCTTTTGGGGAAGGAAGTTTCCAAAGACTCCACTGACAGAGTAAGTTGTTTCCTCATCCCCATTTTAAATGGGCGCCCCCTTGTTTTTAAAGAATGACCCCCAGTGCTAGATTGTTCTACAAGACGAGCCGTCCTTTCCACATCCACCCGGTCAAGTTCCCCTCAGGGTCTGAGGTGTTTCAGCCATTCTCCCCCGCCACACACTGACCCAATACCCTCCAAATGGTCATCCGTCAACTGGGAGATCCAGAGGATATTCAACTGTGGAGGGCATTGCAGTGAAGCACCAACCTCTCCCCCCACCTCTCATTTCAAATAATTGTTTGGCAAAGGATGTTGTCAGGAGTTGGAGGATCTGAGCGATAGGGAGAGGCTGAACGGGCTGGGGCTGTTTTCCCTGGAGCGTCGGAGGCTGAGGGGTGACTTTACAGAGGTTTATAAAATCATGAGGGGCATGGAGAGGGTAAATAGACAAAGTCTTTTCCCTGGGGTCGGGGAGTCCAGAACTAGAGGGCATAGGTTTAGGGTGAGAGGGGAAAGATTTAAGAGAGACCTAAGGGGCAACTTTTTCACACAGAGGGTGGTACATGTGTGGAATGAGCTGCCAGAGGAAGTGGTGGAGGCTGGTACAATTACAACATTTAAGAGGCACTTGGATGGGTATATGAATAGGAAGGGTTTGGAGGGATAGGGGACTAGATTGGGTTGGGATATAAAATCGGCATGGATGAGTTGGGCCGAAGGGTCTGTTTCCATGCTGTACATCTCTATGACTCAGCAAGTAGATGGAAAATGAGCGCTGGCCTTTATTTCAAAGAGAATGGAGTATAAATATAGGAAGACTTTACTAAAGCTCTACGAGGCACAAGTCAGACCACGGCTGGGAGACAGTGAATCATCTTGGGCCTTTAAGGATAGATATCCTGGAGGCAGTCCAGAGAAGGTTCACTCAGCTGATCCTGGGGAAGGCGGGGGGGGGGGGGGGGGGGGGGACTGTTCCTGAGGAGGGGATGAGTAGGTTGGACCTGTCCTGATTGGGGTTTAGGAGAATGAGAGGTGACCTTATTGAGGTGTACAAGATTCTGAGGGGGTTTGACAGGGGGAGATGTGGAGAGGGTGTTTCCCCTCGTGTGGGAGACTCTAGGCCCAGAGGGGCACCATCTCAGAGTAAGGGGCCATCCATTGAAGACAGAGATGGGGAGGAATACCTTCTCTCTGAGGGGAGGGAATCTGTGGAGTTCTTTATCACAGAGAGCTGTCGAGGATGGGGTATTCAAGGCTGAGAGAGAGAGAGATTTTTAGTCAGGAAGGGGAATCGTGGGAAAAGGCAGGAAGATGGGGTTGGGGATGGTCAGATTCAACCACTGTCTCATTGAATGGTATAGCAGACCCGATGGACTGAACGGCCCACTTCAGCTCCAACACCTTCTGGTCTTATTGTCGGATGGGGTGTGAACTTGTGAACTGTTGCTGAGCTGACAATTCTGAGCCCTTTGTGACTGATCCCTGTGCCCCTGAACAATGAGGTGATTCCTCCGTGCTCTTCAACAGCGAGACATCTTGTGACAACGCCGTTGAAATGGGATTGTAAGCCGTCGAATCCATGCAGCCTGTGGAAGCAGGCCATTCAGCCCATCGAGTCCACACCGACCCTCCGACAAACAGAAACCTCTGACCTGTGCCACCCCCTCTCCCATCAGAAAACAAACTTTGAAATGAACGATGCAACAATTCAGCACTTTAACAGAATCAAAGTCATTCCTTTAATGCAGAAAGAGATTAACATTCAGGGATTTTAACAAGCACCACGTCTCTACAGTTTCCGGTCTCTGTAGCAATTCTATTTCACGCAAGCAGAATAATTATGGGTTATACTGAGACACACTCAAGATTTAAGAGGTACACTGCATTACAATTAGAAAAAAGTTCAAGGATCTCTTAACCTGCATCCTATTCAGATCTTGAACACTGCCACCAGTGGGCAACGTCACAGTGACTCTGTGTGTGTGTATGTGTGTGCGTGTACATCTGTGAGTGTGTGTGACTGTGTGTGTATGTGTGAGTGAGTGTGTGTGTGTGAGTGTGTGTTTATGTGTGTGTGTGTACATCTGTGAGTGTGTGTGACTGTGTACGTGTATGTGTGTGAGTGTGTGTGTTTGTGTGAGTGAGTGTGTTTATGTGTGTGTGTATACATCTGTGAGTGTGTGTGACTGTGTGTGTGTGTGTGTGTGTACATCTGTGTGTGTGACTGTGAGTGTGTACATCTGTGAGTGTGTGTGTATGTGTGAGTGAGTGTGTATGTGTGAGTGACTGTGTGTGTGTACATCTGTATGTGTGTGTATGTGTGAGTGAGTGTGTGTACATCTGTGTGTGCCACTGTGAGTGTGTACATCTGTGAGTGTGTGTGACTGTGTGTGTGTATGTGTGAATACAAAAGTATTAACAAAAGGTCTGATGCTGGTTAAAACCAAACATGCATGTGTTTGTATATGTGTGTTTGTGCGAGTGTGTGTGTGATAGAGAGAGCATCGGTATGTGTGTGTGAGTATGTGTGTGTTTATGAGTGTGTGTGTTTGTGAGTGCATGTGCATCTGTGTGTGTGTGTACGTATGAAGGTGTGTGTCTGTGTGTCTGTGTGTGTGTGTGTGCTTGTGTAGCAGTGTGTGTGAGCATGTGTGAGTGTGTGTGTGTGTGTACGTATGAAGGTGTGTCTGTGTGTGTGACCACCTGTGCTTGTGTGTGTGTGAATGTGAGTTAGGGAGCATCTGAAATTGCTCCATTCTACCACAAATCATTCAGTTTACAAATCGCATGACAGCCGAAGTTTGGTTTTAACCAGCATCAGACCCTTTGTTAATACTTTCGTATTCACTCCTGAGATAAAGGCTTCGCCAAGAGTTATTGCCCCGTCCCTAGTTGCCCCCTTGAGAAGGTGGGAATGAGTTGTCTTCTTGAACCGCTGCAGTCCGTGTGCTGTGGGTTGACCCACAATGCCCTGAGGGGGGGAATTCCAGGATTCTGACCCAGTGACACTGAAGGAATAATGATATATTCCCATTTCAGGAAGGTGAGTGGCTGCAGGGGGAATGGTGTTCCCAAGTATCTGTTGCCCCTTGTCCTTCTGGATGGAAGTGGTCGTGGGTTTGGAAGGTGCTGCCTGAGGATCTTTGGTGAGTTTCTGTAGTGCGTCTTGTATTGGAAATGAATGGATCTGAGGAAGGGTCACTGGACCTGAAAGATTAACACTGCTTTCTGTCCACAGATGCTGCCAGGTCTGCTGAGTCTTTCCAGCAATTTCTGATTGCGTCACCTGGAGCAGGACCAAGTTGATGTCCTCTTAGAAGATTTGATCGAGGCGTTTAGAAACATGAAGGGTTTTTTGACAAAGCAGAGGAGGAGCAGTTCCCTAAGACGCAAGAGAATAAAAACTGGAAACTGTCATTAGCGTCCGTGGACACAGAAACAGAGTAAACATTTCTGAATGATGAGCGTTCCTCAGAATCAAAACAGACAAAGCTGATCTGAGGTAAGGAGGTTCCTTGGGGAGTTGTTGTAATCCAGGATGGGTTCTTACCAAGTCGATGGAAGCAAATTCAACGCCCGACGTTACAGTGGTGAGTGGGGGAACAGTGTCCAGATTCTGGGGAAAGAGCAGAGATCCAAAGGGGGAGAAAAGACTAAAAG
The DNA here is from genome assembly GCF_047496795.1 of Chiloscyllium punctatum. Classification (NCBI taxonomy): domain Eukaryota; kingdom Metazoa; phylum Chordata; class Chondrichthyes; order Orectolobiformes; family Hemiscylliidae; genus Chiloscyllium; species Chiloscyllium punctatum. Next base: position 72,837,734 of record NC_092767.1, read on the forward strand.
GTGGAGTCAAGCCGGTGGTCCAATCAGCAAATGACCCAGCATGCTGAAGGGGCAGAATGGCCGACTCCTGCATTCATTTGAATCCAATGGGAAACCGATCTATTCAAGTGGGCTATCGTCAGCACCATGGACTGAATGGTCTGCTTCCACACTTTGAGAGATCGCTAGAGATTAGATCACATGATTCTGGAGCCCCCCCGCCTCCCCAAAGAGGGGGATAGCAGTGGGGTGGGGATCAATGGATCTGCTGTCCCTTGTCCTCCCTCCATGCTGGATCATACCAGAGAATCTATTCCATTCTACAGTGCAGGCAGAGGCCATTCAGCCCATTGAGTCCACACCGACCCTCCAAAGGGCATCCAGACCGATCCCCCCCTACCCTGTAACCCTGCATTTCCCCGTGACTAACCTGCACACCCTGGGACACTATGAGGCAATTTCCCACGGCCAATCCACCCTAACCTGCGCATCTTTGGGCTGTGGGAGGAAACCCACGCGGACATGGGGAGAACATGCAAACGCCATGTAGACAGGCGCCCGAGGGTGGAATCGAACCCGGGTCCCTGGGGCCGTGAGGCAGCAGTGCTAACCCACTGAGTCACCGTGTCACCAAGGCGGTCACAACCTAGAGTTTGAGGTGATGAGTGAAGGTCCCAGAGCCAAGCTGACAGGTAAAGATGGAGGGGGTCAGGGGTCAGGAAGGTCATCCGAATCTTTTATTGGGCGGGAGGGGTTTGGAATGTTGATGGTGGGCTTTGCACCCTCCGTCCAGGAGCTGATTCCTTCACCACCAACCTCAGGAACGGGACACCATTCTCAGTTCCTCACTTCGCCAACCCCCTCACCCCCCTCCTCGGCCTGGGGTAGGCTCACGGCCTCGGCTCCCCCACCTCTCTCCGTCTCCGCCTCCTGCTGCTCCGCCTCTTCCTCTCCTGGGAAAGAAACACAACATGAGGAGGGAGTTGTGGACAATGCCGCTCACTCAGAAACAGGGACGTCCCGGGGAGAGGGTGAGGTGGGGGAGGGGGAATCCTATCGAACACTGCATCCACGAGCCGACACCAGGCCCTGACCCAGCCTCCCCTCGATTCTGGGAATATTCATCCGTGTCTTCAAACCCCTCCAACTCCTCACCCATCACTATCTCCGTAATCCCTCCCTCACCTCACCCCTCCCTATCTCTGTAATCCCTCCCTCACCTCACCCCTCACTATCTCCGTAATCCCTCCCTCACCTCACCCCTCACTATCTCCGTAATCCCTCCCTCACCCCTCACTATCTCCGTAATCCCCCTCCCTCACCCCTCACTATCTCTGTAATCCCTCCCTCACCTCACCCCTCCCTATCTCTGTAATCCACTCACTCACCCCTCCCTATCTCTGTTACCCACTCCATCATCCCTCCCTATCTCTGTAATCCCCCTCCCTCACCCCTCCCTATCTCTGTAATCCCCCTCCCTCACCCCTCCCTATCTCTGTAATCCCCCTCCCTCACCCCTCCCTATCTCTGTAACCCACTCCCTCACCCCTCCCTATCTCTGTAACCCCCCTCCCTCACCCCTCCCTATCTCTGTAACCCCTCCCTCACCCCTCCCTATCTCTGTAACCCCCATCACTCACCCCTCCCTACCTCTGTAACCCCTCCCTCACCCCTCCCTATCTCTGTAACCCCCTCCATCACCCCTCCCTATCTCTGTAACCCCCTCCATCAACCCTCCCTTTCTCTGTAACCCCCTCCATGACCTTTCCTCTTCCTACCTCCTGGTCTTGCCTAAACGTGACTCCAGACCCACAGCAGTGTGATCGGCTGTTGGTTGCCATCTGAAATGGCCGAAGGAAGGCACTCAGTTCAGGGGTCAATTAGGGATGGAGCACACCATCTGGCCTGGCCAAGAAAGAGTAAAAACGTATCTGTTACCCTGTTCCTTTCTCAGGGTGAAGTCGCTCCCTTGGTTCCCGTGGGGGTAAACCCGTTGGTAATGGGGGATAAGGGTGGGACTGGAATTTTGGATCTTCTAGAACTTTCAGCAGGACTTCCAGACCTGCCCATGTGGCATTATGGGTAAGGTACAACTTAGATAGTAAACGGGACAGTGGGGGGAGAGGGAGGCTTAGGGAAGGGTGTGGTGAGCACAGATAGAGTGAAAAGGGAATTTCTCATTGCCGTTCTCTCACTGTGGACAGTAGTTTCTGAGGATCTTTGGTGAGTTGTTGCAGTGCGTCTTGTAGATGGTACACACTGCTGTTACTGAGCGTCGGGTGGTGGAGGGAGGGGATGTTTGTGGATGTGGTGCCAATCAAGCGGGGGGCTGGTTTGTCCTGGATGGTGTCGAGCTTCTTGAGTGTTGTTGGAGCTGCCCCCATCCAGGGGCAAGTGGGGAGTATTCCCTCACACCCCTGACTTGTGCCTTGTAGATGGTGATCAGGCTTTGGGGAGTCAGGAGGGGAGTTACTCACTGCAGGATTCCCAGCCTCTGGCCTGCTCTTGCAGCCACTGTGTTTATGTGGCAGGTTTCTGGTCAATGGTAACCCCCTAGATGTTGTCAGTGGGGGATTCAGTGATGGTAACACCATTGAATACCAAGGGGCGGTGGTTAGATTGCGTCTTATTGGTGATGGTCATAGCCTGGCATTTGCGTGGCACGAATGTTACTTGCCACTTGTCCGTCCCTTGGCCAGACCTTGTTGGATTTGAACAGGGATTGCGTCAGTATCTGAGGAACTGGTGCTGAACGTAAGTGCAATCATTGACGAACATCCCCCCAGCCTCTGAGTTACTCAGTGCTGCGATCCCAGCCTCCGACCTGCTCTCGCAGCCAACGTGGGGAGTCTAGTCATGGACAATGGTGACCCCCAGGATATTGTTAGTGGGGGTTGGGGGAGGGGGAGTTTCACAGAGTGGAATCCTAGAATCCCTACAGTGTGGAAACAGACCCTTCGCCCCAACAAGTCCACACTGACCCTCCAAAGAGTAACCCACCCAGACCCATTTCTCTGTCCTATATTTACCCCTTAACAATGCGACTAACCTTCATATCCCTGGGCACTATGGGGTAATTTAGCACGGCCAATCCACCCTAACCTGCACATCCCTGGGCACTATGGGGTAATTTAGCACGGCCAATCCACCCTAACCTGCACATCCTTGGGCACTATGGGGTAATTTAGCACGGCCAATCCACCCTAACCTGCACATCCCTGGGCACTATGGGGTAATTTAGCACGGCCAATCCACCCTAACCTGCACATCCCTGGGCACTATGGGGTAATTTAGCACGGCCAATCCACCCTAACCTGCACATCCTTGGGCACTATGGGGTAATTTAGCACGGCCAATCCACCCTAACCTGCACATCCCTGGGCACTATGGGGTAATTTAGCACGGCCAATCCACCCTAACCTGCACATCCCTGGGCACTATGGGTAATTTCCCATGGCCAATCCACCCTAACCTGCACATCCCTGGGCACTATGGGGTAATTTAGCACGGCCAATCCACCCTAACCTGCACATCCCTGGGCACTATGGGTAATTTCCCATGGCCAATCCACCCTAACCTGCACATCCCTGGGCACTATGGGGTAATTTCGCATGGCCAATCCACCTTAACCTGTATATCCCTGAACCCTATGGGTAATTTTCCACGGCCAATCCACCCTAACCTGCACATCCCTGGTCACTAAGGGGCAATTTAGCACGGCCAATCCACCCTAACCTGTACATCCCTGAACCCTATGGGTAATTTTCCATGGCCAATCCACCCTAACCTGCACATCCCTGGTCACTAAGGGGCAATTTAGCATGGCCAATCCACCCTAACCTGCACATACCTGCACATTGTGGGAGGAAACTGGAGCACCCAGAGCAAACCCACACAGACACGGGGAGAATGTGCAAACTCTACACAGAGAGTCACCAGAGGGTGGGATTGAACCTGGGTCCCTGGTGCTGTGAGGGAGCAGTGCTAACCACTGAGCCACCGTGCCACCCTATTCTGATTGAAACGGAACATTCCCAGTTTGGTGATTCTGGTGACGTCACCATGGAGTGATGCCCCATGAATGTTTGCGTTGGCGCCCACCCAACACCGGACTGGTAAAAGACGGCAAAGAGAGAGAGAGGTGCAGCCTCCGCAATTGGAAATGGCAGCGATCCTCACCGGCTGGTGCAGCTTCACTCGGCCCTGGCTGGATTTTTCCGGGTGCGTCTGGCTCAGCACTGGCCTCAAAGCCATCCTCCGCGTCAGCACGGGGGCTGGGCTCCTCGGGAGGGGGCCAACGTAACTCGCCACTCTCCACCTCACCCGCGTCGGTCAGCTCCACTGTAATCGAGGGCAGGCGGCCTTTGATCCTCCGGCAACACTCATCGGCACTTTCCAAGGGATCCGGAAATATCTGTCACGGGGACGGGGGAAGCAAGAAACAGGAGAGGGAATTAGGCAAAGAGGAGGCCTCTCATTGTAACTGATAGCCACCAACGTGCAATTGGAACTGGAACCAGGGAGCAGGAGCCGGGTGGTTGACTAATAGGATGGTGCTGCTCAAACAGAGACCATTCGGCCCATCGAATCTGCGAAGGCTCTCTGAAAGGGCAATGCAGCAATGGCTCGGTCATGCAGAGCTTGAAGTTTGCAAGATAGAAATAAGTATCACCTGACATGCATCTGGATCCAAAGCAAGAGTGCCAAATTTCCAATAATGGCCGCAGTTTATATAAGAGTGCTGACTCATGGGCAAGGGAGTGAGGCGTTGCCAAGACGATAGGTTTTGGACAACACTCGTTGAATAATCTTGACTGTGCTATTAGCCAGACAGCAGCCAGGATAGAATAATCAGTCAAAGTTGTGAGATAGCTCATTTACACTTAGAGTCATAGAGATGTACAGCACAGAAACAGACCCTTCAGTCCAACTCATCCATGCTGACCCAATATCCTAAATTAATCTAGTCCCATTTGCCAGTATTTGGCCCCTATCCCTCTAACCCCTTCCTATTCATATCCCCATCCAGATTCCTTTTAAATGTTGTAATTGTACCAGCCTCCACCACTTCCTCTGGCAGCTCATTCCATACACACTCCATCCTCTGTGTGAAAAAGATGCCCCTTTACATCATAGGATTTTCATCATAGAATCCCTACATTGTGGAAACAGGCCCTTCAGCCCAACAAGTCCACACCAACCCTCCGAAGATTAACCCACCCAGACCTATTCCCCTTCCCTATTACTTTACATTTCTCCTCACTAATGCACCTAACCCACACATCCCTGGACACTCTGGACAATTTGGCCTGGCCAATCCGCACTGACCTGCACATCTTTGGACTGTGGGAGGAAACCGGAGCACCCAGTGGAAACCCACGCAGATACGGGGGGAGAATGTGCAAACTCCAGACAGTCAGCTACCCTGAGGCTGGTGCTGTAAGGCAGCAGTGCTAACCACTGAGCTACTGTAAATCTTTCCCCTCTCACCCTAAACCTATGCCCTCTAGTTCCGAACTCCCCCACCCCAGGAAAAAGGCCTTGTCTATTTATCCTATCCATGCCCCTCATGATTTTATAAACCTCTATAAGGTCACCCCTCAGCCTCCGACGCTCCAGGGAAAATAGCCCCAGCCTGTTCAGCCTCTCCCTGTAGCTCAAACCCTCCAACCCTGGCAACATCCCTGTAAATCTGTTCTGAAACCTTTTCAAGTTTCACAACATGGTCAAGGTCCAGAATCAATGGACACTCACATGGAGAGAGCCATTCCTTACAAATACAAGGCATGTTCTTTTATTCAAATTACGTAGGGGTTTGTGGTAGTTCTGAATTCTCACTTGGGGACTGTCTCATATTGACGGCCTCTCATTACTCTTCCGGTCAAGTAGGGGAAATCTTCTCTCTCACC